>NC_056740.1:239654507-239759507 GCF_019279795.1 Protopterus annectens | reverse complement strand
ACACAATTAAAAGTTGTGTTTTTTATACTTCACTCACTCTATGGTTCTATATAATGCAAAACAAACATCCAAGGGTTACTTCACACAATAACAGGTATTCCCCCTTAAGGAGCAGGCATGATATTCAATATATTTCAAGTACTGTTAACAATAGCTCATATACAATGTGAAACACAGAGGAAAATCACAAAATTACATTACTACATTACTTCTTTGTGAAAACCAAAACAGTATTTTACACACACACACACACACACACACACACACACACACACATATATATATATATATATATATATGTGTGTGTGTGATGACTGGCGTTGGATGGACAACCTCTGTATGATTGACTCATATTGGTTGACATTTGTAAATGTTTGGCAGTTGTGCAAGATCAACAATCCCCAGGGTAGAAGGATATGCCCTTTCCTCAGTGATTGTAAGATGTGGCAGTTAGTATATATAATTAGCAGGGAGGAGGAGGTACAGCCAACTACATGGGGGCTGCAGCATGGGGGGCTTGCACCCCTGCAAAAATACTTTTGTTTTATTTATGTGTTCCAAGGATTAGCCTCAGAGCATGCTATGTAGCATGTTGTGTTTTTATCAGCATAATTGTGTCGATGTAAAGCATATTGACATTTACATGTACCCACGAGTAGTATTTGATATATATGTATATATAAATATATATATATATATATATATATATATATATATATATATATGTGTATATATATATATATATATATATATATATATATATATATATGTACATATATATATATATATATATATATATATATATATATATATATGTAGATGTTGGTATACCTAAATTGATCTAATGCTAAGAATATTGGCATAATATCTAGACAAAAATATCTAAACTCAGTATGTCAAAAGAAATTAAACACACCCAAAACCAAATGTTTTGCAAGGGGCAAGCCCTATGTTCACCAAGCACATCCCCTGCTACTTAAATATACAAACTCTGAGATCACACCACAGTATAAAGGGCATATACATGTCCTTGTTACTGCAATTCTGTAAATATTTTGTGTTTTAGATATTCTTTGTTAGCTATATTTTTCATGTCGATATTATTAGCATTAGATCAGTTTAGGTATACACACACACACACACACACACACACACACACACACACACACACACACACACACACACACACACACACACACACACACACACACACACACACACACACACACACATATATATATATATATATATATATATATATATATATATATATATATATATATATTTCTACTTGAGTGTTTGCCTCCTTCCCCTGTAACTTAAATAAACTGACTCTTACATTAAGAACTATAATACTTACCTTATAGCTTTAGGACACCTTAGGAAACCTTGTAAACTGCAATAGCCTCGCTACGTTTGCCCTCGCTGCGCTCTGGCTATCTTCACTCCCCTTCCTGCCCCCAATTCCCTCCCACCAGTACCTCTAAATTTATAATACTATAGCTACTCCCCCACTTTCTAGATCCTGCTTTCATCTGGGATAATTCCTCCCACCCCCATTCTTCTACCTACATTTCAATAGCACCTATTAGTTTTCAACTGGCATTTTCCCATCCCCCTTCCAGTACCTTTACCTCACAACTCTATCTTCTGGCGTTGCATCACCAGGTAAAATAGTTCCTTAACTCGATAGCTGAATCACAGATAATGATATACTCCTCTTTACTACCCCTCTTGTTCGCACCATACCTCACCTTGTATGAAAACCAGTTTCCCACGGGATTTCAGGTCCCAAAAGGCCATACTATCACCCCAACTGTAAATCCTCCCACCTTCAACCATACTTACAGGTCCTATCCAACATCTTGTTCAGTCTATCCACATCTCAATCCCAGACACATTAGCTCTAGATCCAAACACTACCACAAACTAATAAACAAATTTCTGAAGTTCATCACCAAGTATAGACTCAACCTAATACTTGGTGGTGATATTCACCCCAACCCTGGCCCACCCACTTCAGATACACATACCCCTCTACTTGCAATCTAAGCTACAAACCTACAATTAATAGGCCACATAACTCTCTCCTAGCCCGTCATCTCAATATTAGAAGCATTAATAACAAGGTACATGAATTGCATGCACTTCTGGATGTCCACTCCCCTGAGATTCTCTGTTTATCTGAAACCTGCTTAAAACCTAACACTACAAACAATGAAGTGTTACCACCTGGGTACAGCATACACAGGCTGGATTGTGCTTTGAGGAAGGCGGGTGGGGTAGCTGTACTCTATAAATCTGAGTTAAATGTCACCATAGATGTAATACAACCACCTCAGATTAATAACTCGGAGATTCTTGCCACCAAATTGCAACTTAATAAAAATAAATGCATTAATATCATCTGTATGTATGTACCCCCAGGTAACAATATATCTACACTTGAAGATATCCTGCACTGGCTATCATGTCACTGCCCCCAAGAAACCCTACTACTTGGAGACTTTAACATAGATTGGGGCACCTGTTCCTCAGAATCCCCAACCACCCATATTAACCTGCATGCATTTACACAAATCATATTCACCCCTACCGGGATATGTAAACCCAACCAAAAAGAAAACATACTTGACTGAGTACTCATAAATAGTCACCCCCAACTGTACACCTCTAGTACCCTCCCTGATGGCCTAAGCGATCACCTTCTCACATATGTAATTAAGCACAAAGCCATTAATTCCCAACAACCCTTACTCAGAAAGGTTAGAAACAATATAAACTTTGACCCTGCCAAATTCCAACAAGAACTAAACTCATGTAATTGGTCTATTCTAAAACACCTCCCCTTAGAGGAAGCAGTAGCATACTTTAACAACAAATCCCTTGAGATCCTTGATTTGCATGCACCTGTTCGTTCAAAGAGAACAAAGGCAAATACTGCGCCATGGCTTTCTAAAGTGTCTAAACTCAAAATTACCCTTAGAAACAAAGTATGGGCTTTATGGCATTCTTATAAATACCCCCAAGATCACATTAAATTCAGGCAATCCAAGAACGAAACTAAAAAATCCATTTTACAAGACAAAAAACAATACTACTGTAATTTACAGACAGTAAATCAAAATAACCCTCAGAAGTTTTGGGCAGGTTTAAATAATCTACTACATCCTGGACAAACTTCAACCCCAATCCCTGCTGCTACTATTGATAAAACCCCTGAAGATGTTTCTGACAGTTTTAACTGATTCTTTACTGAGACAATTCAAGCCCTAGCTAGCCAACTACCTCCTAGCTCCCCTGGTCCTGAAAGTAGCTCCCCTAGAAACCTACTCACATTCAGCTTCCAACCAGTCGCCACTTCACTTATCTGTACCTTGATCAAGAAATAAAAACCCACTACACTTTCTGCTGATCAACTCCCTGCTGAGTACCTACAAAAAAATCAGCTGATGCTATTGCTTACCCCATCTCAATACTAATCAATTGAACCATAGTAGAAGCTAAAATTCCCACCTTCTGGAAAATATCCTATGTAATCCCACTTCACAAAGGAGGCAGCTCTACTGAATTCTCCAATTATAGGCCAATAGCTATACTCTCTCCACTTGCAAAGATTATGGAAAAAATATATTCATAGACTACTCATGCATCACCTAATCCAGAATCACCTTATGGCAGACACACAGCATGGCTTCCGTCCTCATCACAGCACTACTTCAGCCCTCCTAGCCTTTACCAACACCATAAACCATAATCGCAACAATAATTATATATCCTCAGCCCTCTTCTTGGATCTTTCCAAGGCATTCAATATGGTTGATCACCAACTTTCAATCCACACCTTGCAAACATTCTGTCTAGATACTAGAGCCCTTCACTGGTTTCAATCCAACCTGAATGGTTGACAGCAGGCTGTCCTCTGGCAGAACAAACTCTCTAACCTTCTACCTAACACCCTTGGAGTACCACAAGGCTCTATACTAGGGCCCTTGCTGTTCTCCATCTTCATTAACAACCTTTATACTGTCATCCCAAAAGTCAGCTGTATCCAATATGCTGATGGCTCTACTCTGATTTGCTCGGCCACATCTCCAATAGAGTTATGGGCAGCTACCCAGACCACCTTTAATACAATAGAAAACTGGCTTTCTGAATGTTGTCTGATCCTAAATCCCAAAAAAACTAAAATGCTGTTATTATTACCAACACGTAGGTCTACCGCTTTCACCTTTACCATAAATTCAAATGATGGCACAATAATCTTCCTGACACCTCTACAAAACTATTAGGTGTCATCATAGATAATAATCTAAAATTCAACCTACATGTTAACCAAACTATCAAATCCATCAATCAAAAACTAGGGTTACTTTACAGAATAAAAGCCTTTCTAACCCCTCCAGCTAAAATTGCCATAGCTCACTCTCACCTTCTTTCAACCCTTCTGTATGTATCCCCTCTACTCTCGAATTTAAACAAGACTGTCCTTAACAAACTCTCAATTTGCTACAACCACATTGCCAGGTTTGCCACTGGGCTGCCATTTAGGACACATCATTGCATCAACCTAAACCAGCTTGGGTGGCTTGAACTACCTAGCCTAATCCAGTATAACCAACTGATTATGGCCTATAAAATCCTCTATAATCCGGACAATAATCCTGCACTTAAAAATATTATCACTCCCTATAACAATCCTAGACCGCTTCGATCCTCTAACAAACTACTAATTTAGACTAGCAAAATTAATAACACAGCCAGTGACTCTCTCTTTGCAAACTCTGTAAGTAGATCCTGGAACTTTCTTCCAGCTGGTATTACCTTACTTTCTACCTTAGGTCAATTTAAAACTAGACTCAAACAACATTTGTCACTTAACTGGCTATGTCACCGTACCAAGCCTGGCTAACTCTCTCTACAATGTGTAAAAATCTGTTAACCATCTTACTGTGTAATTTAATTTAATCCTGACTTATGCTTGGGATTAATTCTAACCTGTGGAACTTGTTAAACTTGCTTACTTATGTAATCTCTGTAAATAGTCTGTTTGTAATATGTAATGCTGGTATTATGTAACGCTGTATCTGCTTACCCTTGGAGCATTTCTCCCCGGGCCTCTGCTGAAAATGGACATGCATCCAGTCAGACTATCCTGGTCAACAAATGTAAAATAAATAAATAAATAAATAAATATCTACAGAGAGAGAGAGAGAGAGAGAGAGAGAAGGATGTATACACACATGTATATATGTGTACATATGGATCTACAGTATATTAGCAAATTTACATTTTACCAAAATGTAAATCCGCTAATATAATTATGTGTTTATCGAAAATGTACTTTTGCGTAATAAAGTTTACAAACTAGAGTAGTAAGGGGGGATGTTGAGTGAAAATAAGCTGTTTGCATGTTATATTAGTTGTACTTCAACATTTAGTGTTGATGTACAACTAATGGGACTTTTACTGAGCTCGTAGTACAGTGGGGATGAGGAAACGTTCCCTTTTTCCAACTGTAGTACGATCTCGGAGTGAGAATATTTAAGTAGGGGGGGTGTAGGGGGCACAGCCCCCCACATGGGGGGTGCAGGAGGGCTTGCCCCCCTGCATAAAAGTATTTTCAGTATTTTTTTGTGTTTTTTTTTAATGAATTTACATGAAAGTGTGTTTTCGTTGAAACACACTTTCGTGTAAATGCATTCACAGATTTACGTTTCGTTGAAATGTAAATTCGTACATAGACAGTAGATCCGTATATATATATATATATATATATATATATATATATATATATATATATATATATATGCTAATCAAAAAATCATAGGTCTTTAGTTTGGCTATTATTTGGGATATTTTACACTCACCCTAATGTCTATGGGCATCAGACTTATTTTTGAGCTCTGTGCTGGCAAAGAATGACCAAACAATTTATTTATGATCTAATGATGTGCTCAGAAAAAGAGGCAAATCTTGGCATACATACAGCTAGTGGGGATTGTCTTTATTGATCTAAGTGCATCTATAAAGACTTAAAAAGGTAAAACGTCATCAGCATTCAGAAGCAATATAGCTGGACCACTAATATTACCTTTAGGGATCATTTGCATTTATGCCATTGACCTCCACTACAGGAGGTGTAAGCTGTTAAACAGTATAGACTCCAGCTTGGCTGAGTCTTTCTTGCAGTTTTTACTAAATTACTTGTCTGCGTGACCATTTTGACTTTTGTTGTAGATGTTATTTCATATAATTTGCAATCACTCTATGGTTTATGGAAATTAGACTTTTTTAAGCTCTGTGTTTATAGAGTATGGTCATGCAATCTGTTTATGCTGTATTGACCAGCTCAAAATAAGGACTAAACATGAGGATGAGTACAGGAAGTGAGTTTAGTTGAATTGGCCTAAATGCATCTGCAAAAAGTTAAAAAAGTGAAAAGTAAAGTGTCATGGACATAAAGAAGCCACAGAGCATGGTCACTTCCATGTAGCCCATGGAATCTCAATACAATAGTTTAAGGTGTTACAGACCAAGGAATCTAGATTGGCTGGGTCTTTCTTCAAGTTTGTACCAAATGGTTAGTCCAATTTTTACTCTTTGGTACGGAGTTAATATGGGAGATATTTTGCAGTCACTCTAATGTTTATGAAGTTTGAGCTTGTTTTTAATCTATGTATTTCCAAAGTATTGCAGAATAATATTCTTATGCTATACTAAAGGACTTTAGAAAAATGGGTGAAATGTGGCATGCCTACAACTAACATGGTGTGGTTTTATTGACCTGAATGCATCATAAAAACTTACAAAAAAAGTAATTGGCATTTAGAAGCCACATAACTGAAACACCGGTATGTATTTAAGGTGTTATTAGAATATATACCTTGGGCCTCAACTCCAGGAGCTGTAAGGTATTACACAGTGAAGTCTCTAGCTTGGCCTCGTCTTTCTTGTAGTTTTTGCTAAATGTTTTGTCTGTGTTCTGCACAGAGGTAGAGCATGCCCCTTCCTACAAGCCCCACAATAAAACTCATTCTCGTGTTTCAGCAGAATTGCATTCAATACATGGGATTCAGTCATTTAAAGTTAGATGTAATGGTCCTTCAATGAAAGGCATAAATTTATGTGCATACATACAATTATATATATATATTGCAGAGTTTAGTATGGGTACAGTATCATATCATATCCTTTACTTCCCCCTTGCAGGACCCATGTTAGCACTTGTTTTTGTGTAGACACGGGTAGGGTGTTACTTGACTCTTTACAATTTACCTTAACAGCGTTGTCATTTACTGGTTGGGCATTGTATTTTATTGTCGGAGACGTAAACATCGCATAGCTGTCATGTTGATGATTTGAACGGTCGATGCTTTCGTTTCGAAGAAGTGACTTTCGTTGTTATGAAATGTCGATGTACTCATATGGATCCATATATATAGAGAGAGAGAGAGAGTGATGTATATTTTATATATATATATATATATATATATATATATATATATATATATATATAAACTCTGTCTTTCAGCTGTGATTTTGTTCCCCCATCTGCTGGTTGTCATCAGCCATCTGGCCGCACCCCTCCTTTATCAGTGGACCAAGGGTTAGGTAAGCCCCCCCCCACACTCCCATGAACATAAATATATCAACTCCAAGAATGCCATACCTCAGAGAAAAGAGAATATTCTAAGAAGTAACCCTCTCAGACTTAGCAAGTCCAATTTTTTGGCCATTCAGCCTTCATATTACATAATTCACTGAATCAGTATTTGTAAACAACAGAGGCATGTTACACTGGTTTCAACATCTAAATTCTGCATTCCTGCAGTTACCATTTCAGCTAGGAAACATGACCATTGACAAATTGACCATGGTACAAGAAAAGACAAACAATAGATGCAGAAATAGAAATAAGACATCCTTCTATAAGACTGCCATACTGTGTCAAGTGGCATGTATAGCATAGGGAAATAACAGCAGTCCTTTAGCCATATTCTGTGCACCAGAAATGCAGAAGTGTTTTTTTTTAAGTGTACTGCCTCCATTTTCTTTAGCTTGTGTCAGCTGTTTCTTTTTCTGTATTGGGCATTAATAGAATCAAAAGTTTGAATAAATCCTCAACAGCTTTTCCCATTTTTGCACATGGGGTCGGGGCGTCACTTCAACAGTAACAATCATCTCCAGCCTAGGTTTACACCACTAGGTAGCTAGCCCTGCCATGGTAGTTCATATGTACACTCACTCACTCACAATTCAGAGAGTCCAGTCCACCTACTGCATGTCTTTGTAATGTGGGAGGAAACTGTAGCACCAGGAGGAAATCCATGTGACCATGGGGAGGACATGCAGACTCCACACAGAAGGAACCCCAGCTGAGAATTGAACTGGAGAACCTCTTGTTGTGAGGTAACAATGCTAACCACTGCACCACCGTGGCCACCCTAAAGTTTGAATATTGGGTAGTAATTCCACAAAGTCCCAATTCTATCATTTTAAGGATATAGACTAGACATTGTTATATTCATGAACTTAATTTTTGCAGAGTGTATCATTTATATATATATATATATATATATATATATATATATATATATATATATATATATATATGTGTGTGTGTGTGTGTGTGTACACACACACACACACACACACACACACACACATTGCTTTTCTCAAATTTTTCTCAAATATTTCTAATCCTCAGAGCTTTGTATTGCCAATGTTTTAGATTGAAAATTGATTTTTGAAAATGCAAGCATCTGTTTTAGTGAGACTATGGTACAGAGGGGAGTGGGGATTTACTCCCTGCTGTTGTGCGATCATGGAGTTTATACAATATATATATATATATATATATATATATATATATATATATATATATATATATATATATATATATATATATATATGTGTGTGTGTGTGTGTGTGTAGCACGGGAGGCCTGTCCCTACATTAAACAAGTGTTTTTTTTATGTAGTTTAAGTTCAACATTTTGTGCTGTGTATTTTGTCACTTGGGGAATGTGCATATTCGAGGTAGGTGATATATATGTATATATACAGAGAGAGAGAAGAATTAAAGCAGCAGATTGGAATAAAGTGTGAAGGAATAGTAAAAGCTTCATGTAGCTGAATGCACTGAACTATAGTAGATGACTCATATTAGTGCTGATGTATTGACCACAGATGGAAAAAATTACCGAACACAAGATTGAACTGCCCTGAGCATAGACAACCTAGCCTAGTATGGCCAACATTTTATGGGCAAAGTCCCTGTTCCACTAATGGTCAAGCTTTCAGTATGTCGTGCAACCCAAACTTAATATCTAGGTGTCTGAATCAACATAGTGATAAAAGGAGACTTGACAGGTCAAAAATCAGTGTTTTATTTCAAGTTAGAGTGAAGACACTGTTTAGGTTTAATTTGTTATAGTATAGGTGGTGAAATACCAAGAAAACAGTTTAAAAATGATGAAACAGTATGAAGAATGTTGTGCCTGTTTGCACAGATATATCCCAGTTCAGATGTTAAATTCCAGGGAAGATGTAATAAGCCAGTTGAGTCTATGATCTTTGTTATTTGGCATTATCTTTGTTTCTTGTTCTTCCAGCAATTCAGTTATGAGGTTATTGGTGTGTCATTGTATTTAACTTGGTTCACAAAACAATAGAGTGAATAGTCTGTAAAGTATTTACTCATTCACATAAATAGTGACCAAGTTTGAATTTGTTCACTATTACATGAAAACGACGACAACAACAACAACAAAAAAACCTCCCATCTTCATACATTATCTATAAACAGCTTTCATATATGCTGGGGTATGAATATAACTGGCTTTCTGGTTTCTTTATACTGTATGTATAGCAACAGTCCAAAGGCTAATTTCTCTGCATAATGCTCGTGCCATTTATCTTTTTGCCAAAAACTGTTTATCATATTTTCAAGAGGTCATACTACAGCTTAAAATTCTTGTATTTTAAATGTTTTATGTTTATTCCATTATTCATCTTTAAAAATATTAGTTTCAGAGAGATAAAAACACAAAAAAGACCAAAAATGAATGAATACTTCCCCAGGCTCAGTTAATTTAGATAACCTAGCAACTTGGTTTGTTAGCCTTTGTAATGACTTCATCTCTCGCTCTTTCACTCACATATACAACCTCTGCTTAACTAATAATGCTATGTTTCAGATATGGAAGACAGCAGTAGTCACTCCTAAGCCAAAACTACCCAAGCCAACTACTGCTTCACAATACTGTCCTTTCTCAATACTTGCAATTTTAGGTAAAGTACCGGCACCATAACAGCTCTCTACTCCCTCACAGATAAAATCCTATCCGATATGGACGAAGGCAACCTGACAGGAGCTGTATTTATTGACCTCAGAAAAGCCTTTGATCTGACTGATCATAAATTACTATTTGAAAAAACAGCTCCTCCTATGAAAAAGAGTCCCCTAAGGTTCCTCTTTAGCATGTCTGCTATTTTCCATATTTATCAGCAAATTTCCATCTTATCAATCTCAGATACCTCTAATTCTTTATGCAAATGACTTTGTCAAATAAGGGTTAAACAAATCCTACTCTGTTATACAGACTCAGCTCAAAGATGACCTCCAAAACCTCAACCAATGTCTAATTGCCCAGAAACGTGTACTCATTCCGTCAAAAAGCCAAAGTACCCAGTTTCCTTAATATTAAAGGTGTTAACAATACCACCGTAGAAATTACCACAACAATACCACTGGAGAAATGGCCACATCTTTAAAATAGATTGGTAGTTGGCTAAACTAATATCTTAACTTTCAACTATGCATTCAAAACCCACATGAACAGAGCAACACACTATTGTTCTGATCAAGCAAGCTATCATCTCTTCTGTTCAAGCCAGCCAGGACTGTCACAGGCAAAGGAATACTCTTATCACAAATTGAACATGGACTACCCATAATAGCTGCAGCCTCAAAGAAAAATGCCACTACCTTGCAAACCATCTCCAATGAAATCTGCCACTGTATTGCTAACTCCCCCATTAATGAACCCCACTGTCTGACCCTTGCCAAAGCTAAAAAGCTCCCAGTACATTTGAGAGCCAACCTGCTACTATGATCACTAATTCACAAAGCCCTTTCTCCTGACACATCTTCCTCTGTTACTCATAGACTTTTAATCAAACATCCCACATATAATCTCAGGTTTATCTCTCAATCTCAAGCCCCCCCCCCCTTACTAATCCCAAAACTACATTTCATTGCACTGACTATGCATTAGCCATCCTAGCACCTAAACTATGAGACTCCATTCCACTCTCATTCAGACATGTTCAGATGTACTCAGACTTCAGACAACAGCTCAAATAACACCTCTTCACCCCTAGCTGCACTCACACAGGTCAGGTTACATGAACCCTACACTCTAACACTGTTTCATCCATCCTTATCTCATCATGTCACCCCCTCATTTACTGCCTTTCATTTATCTTAGCTCCCTCTTCTCTTTGCATCTTTCACTATTCTCTCCTTTCTACTTCACTTCTATCTCCATGCCTCTCTCTCCATTTCTCTGTCTTCTCTCCATGGTATCCTTTCTTGCAACTATTCTCACTCGCCTCTTCTAATGTCTCCATACCTCTCTATGTAATGATATGCTACTATTCCATAAGCCACCTCAGTCATTATGGCTACACATCTTAGCCAAAAAGCTCTGATAATCATAATTCCATATTTCCATTCATGTTTTGACTTTGTAAATTGCTTCTTGAACTAAACATTGTAGCAGATTTTTGCATCTGTAAATATGTATATTTTAGTATATCCTTGTATCCGTAAATATGTTTTGTTAATTTTTAATGTGATCTTATTCATCTGGGCTGTGCCTGCAAATGATCCATTGAGATCAGTGCACTACCCTGGTAAACAAATGTAAATACATAAATAAATAAATAAAATATACCAAAGGCAAACAGATGGCAAATAACACATGCAATAGGTCACTGAAAAGCTAACAATTCAAAGCACTGTAATATTATTTCAAACAAATGAGCATCTTCACTAAAAAAGAAATTTTATCTTTTATGAATGGCATTTGATTACAGATCTTTGGACCAGTACAGTTGATAATGAAGTTCAAAAATCAAGAAGAGGTAATCCGAAGAGCCAATAACACAGAGTATGGTCTGACAGCAGCAGTATTCACAAAAAGCCTGGACAGGGCACTGGCGTTATCTTCAGCACTACAGTCTGGAACGGTCTGGTAAGTGTAGAGTTTTATTTACTCTCTATGTAAAATTATTCTAATAATAGATGTCTGTCAGATGCTTTTTAGATGAGGAACAAGTGAATGGGCCTACATGGTCACAGGAGAGCATGTCAGAAAGTTGCACAATCACTACTAATTCTATACAGGCCAATATGTGTGTGGAGGCATTGCAATCCTCAGGTTCCACCTTTTAAAGATACCAAAATGATAACTCATATGTCTGAAGAGGTATAATTCAAGCAGCAGTTAAAGACCAAATGGCATAGGTGAAGAAAGAATGCATTTTTTATTAAATTATTAGTAAGGCATTAAACACGTCAGCATTGTTAGATACATTTTACACAAGATGATGTCCATCTAGGTAATACATTTTCCAAATGTCTTCTGCTTGCTACAGGTATCATACTGATAAATTTCTCCAAATTTATTTTAATTATTCAGCACCATGTTTTCTTTTATCATGGAAAGTATATGTCGCAAAAATCTGATGACTACAAGTATTACTACCCCCTACTCTGTATGAAAGAGTTCAATACCGCTGCTTTCAGATGTCACATTACCAATGTCATTCTTAGCTATTAGGTGTTTTCACCATTATCTTGCACTTTAGACAGATTTCAAGTTCTGTACTTTTCTCATTTATTAAGAAAACAAGCTTTACATTCTGCTCTTAAATATCCCATATTTTTGATTCATTCTAATGTTCAGACATGTAATGCCATCTAAAAGCACTGGTGATACAAACATGCTAATATTTAATAAAAGGTGTGCTTTATTAACCATGCATTTCTTCCCTCCTTCATGTCATATATAAAGTCAGTGAGGTTACAGCTGGACAAGTTCATCTCCCTAATTGCTTTTCTTTACTGTTGCTCTGTATTCATGTAAAACTATGCATACCTTATAATGGAGGTCAGTGGGTGTAATGCCCAAAAGTATTCTGTAGATGGCAGTATGTCCATACATGCGTGGATCCCTTCAGCAACCTCTTTTGTTTGCTTTGTTTGCTTTGCTTTTCAAGGGAGTGTTCAACAGCATTGTGGCTGGGAAAAGTTCATCTGTTTCCAGAGTTTTTTTTTTTTTTTTTTTTTGTATAGGAGACCAAGAAAGTAGCATATACTCTTAAAAGTCTAGAATATATAACAGAAAAAAACTGTAAATGTGTAATTGGTACTACTTCCAGAGGACTGTGTAACAGAAATACAGGAAAACAAATACATAAGTAATAAATAAGTAATAAACAAACGTATGACACAATAAAAATGCAAAAAAATTATTTTGTCTGCCATGGCAATGCAGGCTTCATAGGTTCATAGGTGTTTACTAGGCTAATGACCACAAGGGGCTTTTTAAACCTAGCCATGCATCCCAAATTTCTGACAAGTTCTGATACCCTTGATTAGTGTAAGCAGGGGCTTGGGAAATGAAACATTTACAAGCTAGGGCATGGGAGACGAACCATTTACAGGCTGCCTGTGTCCATTAGAGACATAGGTGCCAAACTGGGGATGAAACCAGGGGATTAGTGTTTTATCTTATTAATGAGCTGCTACTTGTTCCCAAGGTACAGAGTTTGATTCTTTCCACCTTTATCTGCCTACCATTTGGTATGTACCTCTCAAGACATCTGCAACAACTGGAAAGGCTGCAAAAATACCTCACTAAAAGAATCACAGGCCTAAAGCAGATGCCCTACGCTGACCGCCTTAAAAAACTCCAGCTATACTCTGTCACATATCGTCTACTCTGAGGCAATCTCTGCTTAACATACAAGGCCATGTCAAACCCACGGCTGTTGGACATGCTACACTTAAAAGAAATCCCAATTCCTCAGAGCCACACGCTCCAGGGATCTAAACCTTGTCATCACAATAAACAAAACATGCTGGAGGGATAGATTCCTGACCCAGAGACTCCCCAAACTCTGGAATAGACTGCCCATACATGTTAAGCAGAGTGCCTCTTTGGCCCTTTTCAAAAGGAACCTTGACAATTGGATGGGAGAAAGGAAATTCACCCCGGGGATCACGTCAGTCACCCTTCAAGACAAGGGTCCAGGGAAGTAAATAGTGTGGAAAGAAATAGCCAGGAAATTGTTATGGCTAGGCTTGTATAGGCCCTAGGGCTGATAGCCTAGTACCAACCTATGAATCTATGTGACTCGAGCAAGTCATTTGAATAGACAGTGTTTCCAGATAACCTCTGAACAGGGAGGAACACTCGTGTCCATTGGGCTTAACCGGATAATAAAGTAATAAATAAATAAAGCAAATGAGTAAATTGTGTCATATCATGAATTGGTATTAAAATGTGATTCCTGCTATGAAAGCAGATGGTATTAAAATAAGAAGTGATGACACAGTACAGTGGGTAATCTATGAGCTGCAAAACAAATTTCATAAGAATGCTCATAAGCTTCCATTAGAATTCATACCTTCATTCCCAAATTCCAAAATAAATTAAACATAACTTGAGTGTGATGAACAAATTAATCACACATTTTCATATAAATGTCCACTGTTTCTGAAGATAATGGAGTTATTCAGAAACATCTATCACACTTCACAATCTTTTTTCTAGTGAGATTACCCAGTGCATTATAACGGAGGGATATGAAGCTTCATACTACAGAAGTGTAAAGATTTCTGCTCTTAGCATTACAGTGACCTCACTTGTTTTCACCACACAGATCCAGATCGTGGTCAAATGGGGACCTGGGTAGAGTAATGGATCAAGGCCTCACTCTTGCCAGTTATCAAGGTTCAGGATTTGACTCTGAACAAAGTCAATTATCTAGGCAGCCCACCTAACTGGGCCATTATCAAGATTCAGGCCACCTAACTGGGCATTTTATACACACATACACACACACACACACACACACACACACACACACACACACACACACACACACACACACACCTTTGCTGCTGCACTCACTGTTTGGACTGTGTCTGTTCTACATGCACTCTTTGCTTGCTGTCCTCGGGTTTGGTTGTTAAATCTCCCACAAGTTACATTAGGGCAGTGAGGTCTCTGGGGCTTGCTGTTATTTACAGAAGTCTCTTGCAAGGTCCTGAAGCTCTCCTGTATTTATGGATGTCTTCGGACTTGTTTTATTTAAAGATGATTTTATTTTTTATTCCCCCCCTCCAAACCAACATGGACCCTAGGCATCTGCTTAGGTCAACTAGTGCCGGACCCTGCTCTGTCGCCACACAAAAACTTTGGTAGTCCAGTGTCATAACTAATGTAAATTACACATGTTCTCCCTCAGAGTTGTACACCATGCTGAAATAGCACATCGTAGTGATTCAAATAGAAGCTCTACTGCATGGGAATGTCCATTATCTTTTTGCAGTGTGCATTCATTGCTTTCTGTTGCAGGATTTAGCATCTCAGCAGGAAATAACTCTGTGAGCATTCATTGCTGTCTATTGTAGGAGTGGGACTATTAGAATCTCAGCAGGAAATAACTATGATTTTGTGCCTGTGCCTGCATGTGGGCATACAAACACATGATGTGTATATGTATATATATATATATATATATATATATATATATATATATATATATATATATATATATATATATATCTGTGTGTGTGTGTGTGTGTGTGTTTGCCTGCATATGTGTATACAAACATGACTGTGTGTGTGTGGGTGGGAGGGTGTGGTTATATGTGTGTGTGTGTGTGTGTGTGTGTGTGTGTGTGTGTGTGTGTGTGTGTGTGTGTGTGTGTGTGAGCATGTGTGTATGTGTCTGTGTATGCCCACATATCTACATACAAACATGACTGTGTGTGTGGGTAGGTGGGTGTGGTTATGTGTGTGTGTGTGTGTGTGTGTGTGTGTGTGTGTGTGTGTGTGTGTGTGTGTGTGTGTGTGTGTGTGTGTGTGTGTGTGTGTATCTGCATATGTGCATACAAACATGACTGTGTGTGTGGGTAGGTGGGTGTAGTTATGTGTATGTGTGTGTGTGTGTGTGTGTGTGTGTGTGTGTGTGTGTGTGTGTGTGTGTGTGTGTGTGTGTGTGTGTGTGTGTGTGTTTCAGTATCTGTCTGTCTGTGGGTGCCTACATCAGGGAAATACTTACTGTAGTTATTCCAAGCTGTTGATTAAGATGAGTCACTAATGAACTCTTGCTCAATGCGACACTTCATGCCTCCAAATTACTTTGTACTGATATAGTGCCACTAGAGTTGTCTTCCAATGTCTGTCATTGTTTTATTGGTGATATCAAAGTGTTATAACTCTATATATTTTACACCATATTATGCATGGTACTCTGCTTTAGATGTTAAACCACATTGTCACATTTTAATATTTTTAGTATGATTCTTAGATTCTTAATGTTGAAAACAGTTAACAGTTTTTAGTTCAAAAAGTAAGCTGATTAACTTGCTGGTGCCTTTTACTATATCATTGTGTATTGTAAGGTAAATAGTAATGAAATATAACAGAAATTCTGGCAAAATCAGCAAAGTAGGGATGAGGAATTAGTGTACAGCTGATGTTAAACAAGGATAGGTTACAGTATAAATATCACACAAAAAATGTTTCAAGAGGAGAAACAGAAAATTAAACAGAGATTCTGAGTCATGAGAGAAGATGGAATAATGTAGAGTTCTAATATTAGCATTATTGTGAGACAAACAGAGATGAGTCATCACAGAGACATCCAGGAACCCTGTATATGAAAAGGACTAGTCTGTTGTGTTGTGATGCTGCTCTTAAAATCCTCTAATTTGTAAGAGCTGGCATACAGTACACATCCAAGCACTGATAAGAGAACAAAACTGACGCTTGTTGTGATAGGCTTTCCTTTTACTGCAGTCCTAAGGGCAGTACAACAGGTACAGTAGAACAAAAGAGTCAATGAATGAATGATCGATTGACTGAATAGCTGTAGTAGTTCATAATCCTGCTCTCACAGTTATGATTTGTGAGACTTAATAAAATAATTTGATTAATGCATTCTTATTTTGTCCTTAATCACACAATAAATGAGTTTCATCATAGCACCTCTCTTATAATCTCAGCAATCCACACCCATGACCTTGCCAGTGGTACCATTGCCTACACCCAATAGTTCATTCACCCTCCTTTGGAACAAGAACACGACCCATTCTTTCCCCATGCATAGTGACAGCCCTGCAGTGCATGCACTCCCTGTGCAGAGTGACAGCCCTACAGCCCATTCATTCCCTTTGTAAGATGAGAGCCCTACAACCCATCCATTCCCTGTGTAGAGTGAGAGTGCTACAGCTCATTCATTCTCTGTGCAGGGTGAGAGCACTACAGCCCTTTTACTCACTGTGCAGGGTCAGAGCCCTACAGCCCATTCATTCCCTGTGTAGGGTGAGAGCCCTACAGCCCATTCATTCCATGTGTATGGTGAGAGCCCTACAGCCCATTCATTCTCTGTGTAGGGTGAGAACCCTAAAGCCCATTCATTCACTTTGTAAGATGAGAGCCCTACAACCCATCCATTCCCTGTGTAGAGTGAGAGTGCTACAGCTCATTCATTCTCTGTGCAGGGTGAGAGCCCTACATCCTATTCATTCCATGTGTATGGTGAGAGCCCTACAGCCCATTCATTCTCTGTGCAGGGTGAGAGCCCTACAGCCCATTCATTCCATGTGTATGGTGAGAGCCCTACAGCCCATTCATTCTCTGTGTAGGGTGAGAACCCTAAAGCCCATTCATTCACTGTGCAGGGTCAGAGCCCTACAGCCCTTTCTTTCCTTGTGCAGGGTGAGAGTGCTACAGCCATTTCATTCCCTGTGCAGGGTGAGAGCCTTACAGCCCATTCATTCCCTATGTAGGGTGAGAGCCCTACATCCTATTCATTCCATGTGTATGGTGAGAGCCCTACAGCCTATTCATTCCATGTGTATGGTGAGAGCCCTACAGCCCATTCATTCTCTGTGCAGGGTGAGAGCACTACAGTCCTTTTACTCACTGTGCAGGGTCAGAGCCCTACAGCCCTTTCTTTCCTTGTGCAGGGTGAGAGCACTACAGCCCGTTCTTTCCTTGTGCAGGGTGAGAGTACTACAGCCCATCCATTCCCTGTGCAGGGTGACAGTGCTACAGCCATTTCATTCTCTGTGCAGGGTGAGAGCCCTGCAGCTCATTCATTCCATGTGCAGGGTGAGAGCCATATAGTCCATTTGTTCCCTGAATGTGGCAAGAGCTTAACTAACCTATCCCCTCAGATGTGAGAGTTAGATGCTAAGCAGCAGGCTGGTCAGCCAGTTTTGCAGACATCCCTGACTTCCTTCCATTATCAGCTTGCAAGTTGAACTGTTGCTGCATCAACAGAGGCGCATGCACCATCATTCCGATTAAACTGTAGACTACTGTGTGATGGTATACTCTCAGTCCAATAGGTGCCACAGATGCATTTAACCTGAAAACCATCCTTCCTACCAGGATGATTGAGGTCATGTCAGCCACTCACTCCCATCATCCCCTTCCCAGCCTCTCTAACACCCATGCCACTAGTGGAACACGGGTATTCTGAGTCAAACCAAATGGATCATACAAAAAGACAGATACTGTAGTAGATATAAACCTAAAATAACATATTTTCATATTTGCTGATTTTCAGTTACAGCACTAAGGTCCCATAAATAAAGGGCAATGATTCTTTGTGGTAGTTAAAAAAAATCCTACTACATAACATACCCAGCTACAGTAATGACCATGAATTTTTCTTCATTGAACAGATCAGACTGTCTTCTTATATACTCACCTGTGCCCTGAAAGAACACGTCAGCTGATCCTCTGACTCAAATGTTTCTGATTATACATATCTGTGATATCTTAAGATTAGCATAATCTACAGTCTGAGCTGGATTCATAAACTGGGTATTCCCCCTGAGTGAAAGCCCTCACACTGTGACTAAACTAGAAACAACAGTCCACAAACACTGTTTTAAACGCAACCCTTATGAATAATTAGCTCTGCATACAGTGCTAATTCACAGCCTGGTACTCAGAATGCCTACATTGCTGAAGGAGGAATTGCCCTAGCAATGTTCGCTTTCAATAAGATGGTATGGGGCTTCCACCAAAGCTTGAAGTATAATCAATTACCTTCACTGTAATACTGCAAGCAGAAGCAATAACTAAATAAATAAATGCTGCAAATTAATGTAGTGACATGGAGTATATGGTGCAGCAGTAAAACTATGTTATAAATGCACTACATGCATAAAACTGGCATGGAATTCTGTAAGTCTCAACATTTGCAGCTTGGTTTCAGAAGTCTTTTCTTGAATCTCATTAGACCTGTTCAGTGTTGTTTATGACCAGCTGGTGGCGATAAGCACAAACAGCTTGCCTGCAGTCACACACTGTTAATGCTCAGAACCTATCCAGTTATGAAAGGCAGGTGACTAACCCATAACACCCTAAGTACAAACTTTCAGGCACACCTCTTGATTTCTTTGTTCAAGAATTCTGGACAAAGCTAAAAATAATGGCTGAAAAAGGCCCAAAATCAGGGAAATTTTTAAATATTATGCTAAGCCATGTTAATAAAACAATGAATTTGTCATTGAAATATATTTTCTGAATAATAATAAGTATAAAATTTTAATGACTAGCATTATTGACTGATTGTAATCCTCAGTGATTTACCAAAAAATCAAAAAAAGATTATGAGGGAAAATTTATTAGGGGCAGGGCAAACATATGAGG
Source organism: Protopterus annectens (assembly GCF_019279795.1). Taxonomy (NCBI): domain Eukaryota; kingdom Metazoa; phylum Chordata; order Ceratodontiformes; family Protopteridae; genus Protopterus; species Protopterus annectens. Next base: position 239,739,532 of record NC_056740.1, on the reverse strand, counting down.
CAAAATCAAGGACAGTTGAGAAGTATGCTTTCAGGAATCCAGTCCTTTATCTGTTCCCTTTTCCAGTGCAACATGTCATATTGCAGAACCATCCGCTTTAAGTGTATTACCCACTTTACTGATACGATGTAAATCATCACGTAAAAAATAGCGAAAACATAAAACCAATGAAGATTCAAGGCACAACAGAGCAGGGAGCCACAAAATGTGCCAAAATACAATTTTATTTAGAAATCCACACAAACACTTTTACAAAAGGACCTTACAATGGAATAAATGTGGTTTCTGTCACTATTGCCCCTATATTCATGAAGGGTGTATTTTTAATGAAATAATGTGATAGTAAGGTTAAACAAAAAATGTTCCTGTAATACTGAAAAAGTAGTATATTGTGACTTTTATATGAAATGTCCTTGTTTTTATATTGGAAAAACAGAGAGGAAATTGAAAAACCGTATATATGAACATCTTAGAGCTATAAAGAATAAGAAAGAGACAAATGCACTATCTAAGCATTGTATGGAATTTAGTGACTATTCTTTTAAATTTACTATTTTAGAGATTTTAGAACCAGATATAAGGGGAGGCCCTTGGACATTATATTTAGAAATACAGGAAGCAATGTGGCAACTAAAAACTAATGCCACACAGTGGCCTGGTTTGAATGATTCATTTTCTCTATCATATTTCCTAAAATTGAAAGCTATAGAAAGATAAAATGTTATTTATCTATTTATTGATTTATTTTCCCTCACAGTTATATAGGTTACTTTGTTATAATTGCTATATTACATTATTTTATTAAAAGGGATTTATATAATTGTATCTATATATGATGTCACATTCATATTGATATGTATTAGTAAATCTATTTCTAGATTTTATATATATGATTTTTAACTTATATTTATATCTATATGGTTAGTAGGATTTTTTCAAAGGCATAGATGTGGAATACTTGCATATGTAATTAGTTTTTAAATTGGTTGGCTAGTTAGTGTAACAAGGGGGCATGTCATTGGGTTCTTTTAGATTTAAAATGCGAGTGTACATGATTGTCATTGTTCTGATGAAGTCTGGTTTGACAGAGACGCAAGCGCTTAATTAATATTTGGTTTTAAAAGTGTTTGTGTAGATTTCTAAATAAAATTGTATTTTGGCGTATTTTGTGGCTCCCCTGCTCTGTCGTGCCTTGAATCTGCAATGGTATAAATCATCCTTGGGCACTGGTAGCTAAAAGATTCATTGCCGCAAAAAAAGCAGTTATAAAAATGAGGACTTATTGCCTGTATAAGTCAGTCTTCTTTGTCATTGAAACAATGTGTTATTATCATTCACTTAAGAAGGCAGTTTTGTTTGTTTCAATGAACGTTTTTGTAATACATTTATATATTTCAGGCACGGGCAGTAATGCCCTTCTAGCTTGCGATATAACAAAACAGTTATTCCCATAATAAGTGCCCAGGTTGTTCTTAAAAACCTTAAAACTAATGCTTGCTTTAATGTAGTTTGGTAGTCAGTTCCATGCATCAGCTACTGTCCCAGAGAATTAATTAGCACACTTCTCATTCCTATAGAATCTTCTACATAGGTTATCTGATGATTCTCTACTATGTTTTGTTAAGCCAAACTTGTCTCTAAATGCCCTATATACCTGAATAATATTAAATGTATATATGAGACACTGTACAAGTTCTTTCATCCTAACTTAAATCATCTTATTCATGGATGCCCTTGGTATATTTCCACTGCACTCCTTCTAATTTATTCAGAATGTTTTCTTTTAAGGTTTCCATATTGTTATTCCATACTCAAATTTGGGTCTAATGTAACTAACAAAACAATGATTTCATCATTTCTGATTTCCCAGACTTTATAAATCTTTATATACAATCTATATTTCTGTAAATATCATTAATCAATTCATTGATGGGATTAGAAAAATTCAAAGCTGCATCTATCTGCCCATGTATCCAGGTCCTTAAATTAGTCTATTTTTTTTTTAATTTCTCCAAGTCTTTAGGGTTTCCTAAGTCAAAGTATGATTAAAGTTCATGAAATTAGTATTGTTTCACCCTTTGATGTTAGCCAGTAGTGCTCTTCACAGCACCCACAATCTACCCAGTAATGACTCCTTTTGCAATTCGTACAGAGTTACATATACTGGTAGCATATCTAAATACGATTGTAGACTCTTTTTTATAAGACCTGTTGCTCCAACTACTATTGGAACTGCCTGTGTATCCTTCTTCCACATTGCTCTCATTTCTGCCTGAAAATCCTGATATTTTATGACTTTGTGTCTCTCTGTATGCAAGACAATGTAGTCATTGGGTGTGGTGATTTCAATGATCGATGTTACTTTTGTCTTCTTTTCTTGGGCCACTATGTCCGGTTTTCTAGCATCTTTTGAACTGTTGGTAATGGCGGATCCCATGTAATGTAGACTTCTTCATTTTGTATGATGCTTTGTGGCTCACGTTCCCAGTGTTCTTCAGCCACTTCAATACCATAATATTTACACAATCCCCAGTGCAATAGTCTTGCCACATTATTATGCCTTTCAGTATACAGTCCTTCTGCCATTAGTATGTTGCAGCCAGCAACGAGGTGTGCAACTGTTTCCAATTCGGTTTTACAAAACCTACATTTGCCTGTTTCTCCCATATATTCGATGGACTTTGTAAACCATCGTGTACATAGCCTACTATCTTGGGCCGCCGATATTAACCTTTTATCTATTGGTTAGTCTAGAGCGTTAATTACTGCATGCTGTATTAAATATTCATATTTCAGTCTATGTCTCCCAAGTCATGCATGCTTAGTTTTTTATATATTTACCAGCATATTATTTTTCTGTACCCAAATGGTCAGATTAGTCAAGTCCATTTGCAGACATGCCCTGTCTGTAACACATGAAATCAGTACCCATTTAAAAAGTTATTTTTGCAATGGCATTTGTACGCTTAATATTTATAGGTTGTTTTGGAGAATGAAAGAAATGTATTTTTTATATGAATTAATTGAGTTGCAGTTTAAAAACAAAACTCCCACATTCACTAGTAAATATACCACCAATCCCCTTTGAAATCATCATAATCACCATTATCATTATCATAATCACCATTATCATTATCATAATCACCATTATCATTCTCATAATCATCATTATCATTATCATAATCATCATTATCATTATCATAATCACCATTATCATTATCATAATCATCATCATCACCATCATCATCATCATCACCATCATTATCATTAACCTTCTTTTCCCACTTTTTTGTACATGGGGTCAGGGTGTCATGTCAACTGTCACAATCTCTCTGTATTCAATGCCACTCTTCTACACTCTTTGACACTCATGCATGACTGTCACAGGTCTTTTCTCTCACAATCCATCTACCCATTTGGTAGACACCCTCATTTCCTCATGCCTTTTTCCTGTCTGTCCCAAATCTTCTTCACCAGATTGACTTCTGCTTTTCTGCACTTGTGGCTAAACCACTGTAATCTGTTCTTTTTGATCTTTTCTGCAATTGGAGCTACTTTGGCTTCTGCTCTGATGTCCTTATTTCCTTGTCCCACAGTGTGCATCCTACCACCCATCTCAGTCACTTCATCTCCACCACTTCTAGCTTCAGCTGCTCTGCCATTACTGCTTAGGTTTCTGTACCATACAGTAGTACTGGTCATGCCACTGTTTTGTACACCTTACTTTTCAGCTTCTTTGTCATTCTTCTGTCATACACTACACCTCACACTCTGTTCCACTTGGCTCTAGTCCCTCTGATTCTAGCTTTGACCTCTTTATTCAGACTTCCCTTCTCCTCACTCACCCCTCCCAGATACTTGAAGTTGTTAACCTGTTCCACTATTTTCTCTTCTATCTCAGTTCTCAGCTTTTTCTGATTACACCGGATGCTGTCTTTACCACTGTCTTGTCTGTACTCAGTTTCATCCCATGTGCCTTCAGTTTTGCATTCCATTCCCCTATCCTTTGCTGAAGTTCTTGCTCTGAGTCTGCCTGCAATGTCACATTATCTGCATACATCAGTTTTGTTTGTCTGCCCCTCCCACCTGTATGCTAATGTAGTCCATCACCAGTATGAGCAGCACTGGGCTCAGAGATGAACCCTGATGTACACCCACTCCTACTGAGAACCCCTCTGTAAGACTGAACACTGTTTGTTCTGGAGTCACTCCCCTTGCACTACATAGCTTGCACTAATTTTACCAATGTATACAAGTAGCATTTGGACTCCTTCCCTACGAACCTTGGAGTTCCGCCTCACTCAGAAAATCAAACTTATCTCTTGTCCCCTGTCATTTCCCACATGTTATCTCAATACAGCTTACAATAAGTATCAAATTCTTAAAAACAAATAGGATTTTAGTCAAGGATTTTTCTAGTGCCCCCCCCCCAAAAAAAGGAACCTGTAGACCTGTATTAGACTTATCTTTATTAAATCTTTACATAAAAGTTCCAAAATTCAAAATGCCCACCCTTAACTCTCTTATTCACATCATTTCACATATGTGCTTTTCTGGTCACTAATAGCATCGGGTCTATGTTATAACAGCAAATGATCAAAAGATCAAATGCTGTTATATCAACCACAAAAGAACGAAAAGAAAAAAAGAGTGAACAGCCAGAACAGCGAATTTTTTTCCAGGGAAAAAATTTGTTGTTCCCCCCCAAAAAAAAAAAAAAAAACCACACTAAACACTATTTTAAGTGGGGGGCTTCACCCCCCCCTCACAACCCCCTACTTAAATGTACCAACTCTGAGATCGCACTACAGTGCCGAAAATGGCAAAGTGATGGAAGCAGCCAAGCGACTTCTTTCCCAGGGAAAGAATTTGCTTAAAAGCCACTTCGTCATTTTGCATTTTCAACATTTACAGTTCGACGAAGACGCGTTTGACATAATGTGTCTTCTTTCTTCTGACAGGAACCCATAACATCTATCATCACCTATCCATTCACAGGATCTTTAGACCGTTTTTACAGTTTTCTGTTTTTGGTTCACATTCTCAGTTGTCTTCTTTACCCTTTGGTCTTCTCACTGCTTCAATGTGTTCACAAAGTGCCAAGCACCAGTGATTGCCTTTTACAGACTGCAGGGTATTCACATTTTTCCCTGTTTAGATAATTGCCCAATTTTTGCAAAATCTATATAGAACTGTCAAGAATTTCAACTTTTCCTAAGCATTTTGTTTAAAAACCTAAGTTTTCACCTCATTATGAAGAAACAATCTATTTTTCCTTCTCTCAGAATAACATTTCTCAGTTTCCTGCTAGATACTTCCTTAATGATGCCATATCTTCCTTTAGTAAAGTTAACTTTTTACCACACCCGATTCTCACAGTTTTCTCAATACTTAATAAGTAAAGCAGGGTACTATATCAGAACATTTTGTTATATGGCATCTACTATCCTGATGATTCCAATAGCCTGTCTGCACATGAAGAAATGCCATGGTTTCTCAAGTCAGTATGGATTTCTGTAACAACCCCCTCTCCTTTCAAATTCCAGTACTGGCTTTTATCAGCAAAGAAATATTATGGTAGGCAGTCCAATTGTTATTGAATCCAGGTTTTTCAGTTTCTCCTCCAGACCCTTCAGCATCTGTAGCCACTGATGCTTCAGACTATGTGTGGGGGACTGTGCCCAAGGGAATCAATGTAATTGGTATTTGGGACCATCATTTTGAAGAAAAAGCACATAAATGTAAAAAAAAGCATGGCATTGATACATGCTTTGAAGACTTGACAGCATTTATGGACTGCAGGACTTGTTTTGGTAATCATGGACAAGACCACTATGATGTAGTATAAAACAAACAAGGGGGAGCCAGGTCTTACGTCCTATATAGACCAACCATAATAGCCTGGGAACTTGCATATCAGCCCAATCAATTCCTACTGGATACTTATATTCCATCAGAGCAGAACACTGGTGCAGAAATGCTGAGCAGATCAAAGACAGATGCCCACAAATGGAAATCACACACAAAGATCATCCAGGAAATTATCCAGTTGTGAGGAGTTCTTTAAACAGTTCTGTCAGCCTCCATCCACAACAGACAGCTGAAGAAATTTGGTTCCAGGAAACCTTGCAGAAAGGCCTGGAAGATAGATGCCTTTTCCTTGCCATGGAAGGGAATGGTCCTATATGCCTTCCTTCCCTCTTCCCTCCCATAACCAGAAATCTTTTAAAGAGCCAAAAGAACTCCCCATAATAATCTTGGTAACGTCCTCTTGGCCCAAACAACATTGGTTCTCTCTTCTAATGAAAATTGCCAAAGGCAATTGCCACAAAATTCGCCACAGAATGGATTTAATCACACAGAGAAGGGGATATTGTATCCATCCCACCCTACAGAAACTTCATTTGACAGGTTGGATAATACCATTCTAACCTCACCATTGATCCCTCTTAGGCACCTTTATTCAGACAAAATGCAGCGGCTATTAAAGGCTATTAAAGGAGGCTAGAAAACCTGATACTAGAAAATGCTATGTGTCTAAATGGAAGATATTCTCTAGTTAGTGCTAGTGCCACAAGAAGAACCAGGACTATCTGAGGCTGAAGCCCCACATGGTCTCCATTACTAGTTTGAATTGCTCCAATCAGGGCTTTTGTATTCTCCCATAAAAATTCATCTTTTAGCCATTTGTGCTTGTCTGCCTTTAGATACCACTTTTTTCCTTGTTCCAAATAAAACAATTTTTGAAAGGAGTATTACATATATACCCACCTTGAAAACAGGAGGCAGATTCTTGGAATTTCAACTTTGTTTTAGAAAAGCTTACTCTTCTACATTTGAACCAGATCATCAGGCTGATGAAGTTCTTGATATGGAAGACTGCATTACTCACTGTTCTAACCTCATTTAGGTGAGTATCTGATTTACTTTGATGGTGAGTCAACTCATTCTCATATGTCATAATAACAGGTTAACCTTAAGAATGAAGCCTTCCTTCATGCCTAGGTTGGCATCAGAATTTGCTTTACATAAACTGTTAATCTCCCTGTGTTCTTTTCTGAACCAAATAAACAGGGGAGAGAGTCCTATACATTATGGATGTCCACAAGCAAATCAGATGTTACACTGGCAGATTTTAGAGATTCATATCAGATTTTCATTTGTTTTCATAGAAAGAGAAAATGAGAACTATTGTCAAAACAGACAATTTCTAAATGACTGTCCAATTCCATCCATTTTTGTGATCCTCACCATGGAAATCCCACCCTCAGAAGATCAAAGATTATTCTACCAATGCTCTGACTATTTTTTGGGCATTGTTGAAAGGGATAGATTCTAGGCTTCTTCTAGAAACAGCGGCTTGGTCATATGTACACATTTTCACTAAATGTTACAAAATTGATCGTCTCCAGAGCAAGATCAGGATTTGCTAGGTCTCTTCTCCAGGGGTTCCTGGACTTTACTGCATCTTCCTTCTCCATGGTGGTATAATCTTTGATGTATGTCCCACATAGCTATATGATAATACAACAATAATCTAATGATGAATACAGTTGTGTAAGTAATCTCAGAAGTGTAGCTAGAGTGGGTGAGATGGGCACTTGCCACAGGTGCAAAGTGGTGGATGGGTACAATTGCCCATTAATCATACCAATCACTCTTTAGTACAATACCAGGTTTTAAAAGCTGGCATTACATTTGTGGTCAAACCTGTGTGTTGCAGCACTCCATGTGTGATCTAAACTGTAGCAACTGTTTGCTACATTTGAAGCAAGCATTTTGCAACAGTTGAAAAGAAGATTTTTTTTAAATAAACTATGTGGGAAGGAGGGTTGAGGCAGGGAACACGAACGGAACCTGAATGGTTGAGGCAGGAGAAGGGACATGTCATGCATCTGACCACCTGGATGGTGTGCCAGTAGAAAGAATGGCATTTATTTATTTTATTTTTATTTTTTTTGCCCTTTTCTTGAAGAGCTGAGGGTGAGGCACTGGTTTGTGATACTGGTACAGAGCACAGATGGAGCCAGCTACACCTCTGAGTAGATGTTCAAATAGATCACTGTTGCATAACTGCAATGCTGTCTCCTTCAAAATTAATCTTGTCTCTATAATTCCTCTCACCAGAGAAAACTTTCTGCCAGGGTAGAGTTCCATTTTTCTTTGCCCTCCTTTTTCTCCTACCATATACATATAAAATTGCAACCTGGTTTGGTTGGTTCAATAACATAGCCTCCCTTTTTCTGAGACACAAGAAAGCTCTGAATTTTGACACACAAACATCTGTTTTTATAGCAGTGCAACCTCAGACTTCCTCAGAGTTACAGTGTGAATGGAAGGAGCCCTAAAACTTCTATATACTGACTGGACATCCAGTCCTTGGCAGAACACATCCCATATAGCTTTATGCTAATGCAACAGTAATCTACTGAGATATCTACTGTTATTCCAAGTTTACACAGCGGTACCTTATGCCAACAGCAACATAATACAGTCTTTTATTTATCTTTATGTCTAATCAGAAGTTTAAACCAGTTTGGTAAAAAATAAGTTATTTATGTGCCTCAGTGTAAGAAAGCTCACAATGAAACATCTGGTAAATTATACCACCAAATAAGTTTATATAATTTAATCAAACTGCCTAGCAGCCTGGAAGACTTCAGCATCAGCTCTGCTGAATGATCTCAACAAGTGGTCTCCTGAGGCTATCACAGTTCAGAGGGCCTGAAATTTTGCGTGTGTGTGTGTGTGTGTGTGTGTATATATATATATATATATATATATATATATATATATATATATATATATATATATATATATTCAGTATATATATATATATATATATATATATATATATATATATATATATATATATTTATATATACATGTGTGTGTGTGTGTGGATATGTTCATATATATATATATATGTATATAGATATGTATATATACATGTATATATATGTGTGTGTGTGTACACACACACACACACACACACACACACACACACACACACGCACATATATATATATATGTGTGTGTATTATATATAATATATAGGTGTGTGTGTGTGTGTGTGTGTGTGTGTGTGTGTGTGTGTGTGTGTATGTATGTACACACACATATCCTCAACAAAACAAAAAACTTAGTTACTGCACAGCACACGCACATTTTTTGACATCTAGCCCACTATCTGTGCCTTTATTTTGACATGATTGTAATAATAGTTTCAGTGCTGTAAACATTATGAGCTTCAAATTTATGACTATTAAATATATGGCTCCGATGTTTTCTGGGAATCATGTATAAATTCCAATCACACAAATGTAACTAAAAGAGGTACTGTTCATTGTAAACATTTCGTTTAGTAGTAGTAACATTGCTGGCTTCCATTATGCCATAATTATCGAGCTGATTTTTATTGCAATCTTTGAATTGGTAAATCTAACATTTCCACAGCATCCCCTTCTTTAAGAACCCTTAATAAAAAATAAGAAAGGTGTGTGAAGATCAAAGGTTCTAAATAATAAAAAAATCAGGTTAAAGATGTAATCATTAACAAATTCAAATCAAATGCATTGAGAGAGTTTGATATCTCATGCGAACAGTGCATGTAATCTTGTAATTACACTCAAAATATGGGAATAAGACACAATTGCTAAACATCTTTTTGATGTTAACAAGCTTTTATTAAGCACTCCTAAATACTGTTAAGATTGGGTGTGATGCTAGGGATTTACAATGGATAGTGCTGGGTGGCAAAGAATAACACAAGAAGGTAAACCAGGTTTAAAAGTTGTTAAGATCCTTCACTCTGCCAATAATTATAATGTAGCAGTACAGAATGTCTAACAGCTTTTAAAAACATTTGTTCTTCAACATGACATTTTTTTTCTGCCTGCTGTCTGTTTTATGGCACTGTTTTACAGCTTTTAAAGGCTTTAAAAGCCTGTAGAATACTTCTCACTCCTACACTGTAACTGATAGTACACAGAGAGGATAAAGCTCCATACACTACCAAGGACTATGATTGGGTCTCTCATATCGTAACCATTTCTACATGTTCTCTGCATGGATGTCAAGATTCACCTCTTGACCTTTGTCCTCAAGGTGAATTTCTTGACATCCATGTCTTGAAGACATAATTAGTTGGTTATGAATGGGGACCCGATCAAAATCCTCTGTGTTATTTTACGTATGATTAATCATTATAGCCCGCATGATATGATTATGTATTAGGTAACACTCTTTTGCAGGTAATTGCATTTCTGCATAACATTTTTTTCTTTTAGATGGTTGCTGTCTTTACCACATGTATTTTTGAGCTACACAAATAGATTATATCAAGCTTATTGTTTTGTCACTATATTGTAATATCTGGTTTTAATCTCAGCAGTGCAGCAATTTATTGGCATATATGCCATTGTAACAAAGCAGATTAATTATGTAGGTTTCTGCCATACTCTGATATTTGCTATAAGCAGTTATCAAGAAAAATAAAGAAAAGCAAACAAATTGACAAAAGAAAGTTTGCATATTTTGCATGTAAAGCTTATCACATCATCGAGAGTTACGTGGAAAGAATAAGAGTAGTGTGCCCTGGATGCCATCTCACTATGATTCCCAGTGTATGACTTTGCTAGTATGATGTATACAGGAAGTATTAAACTGGATGCTCCATTTTAAAAAATGACTGCAAAACCTATATGCTTCTGACTTTTTACATCAAGAGTGGGTTATGTAAACATAACACTATCATCTAACTGTAGTACTAAGAATATGCCATGCATACCTCTCACTGTACAGATTTTCGCAGAATGCCCAGATTTTTGCATCATATTTTTGGTCTGTTTTTCATAAAATTGTAGTTTTATGGCAAATTAGTGGTAAATCCTTAAAGACTGAAGTTAGAAAATAATGACAGACATTTGAGTTTCAGACTTCATACTCCAGAAAATTCACGCTATTGCAAAACCTGTTACTCTATCAACTTTCCAAGTTTATAAGAGCAATATTTTAAAAGTGTCCATATTTTTGGGCTTTTGTCCCACTTTTATTTATGGCGCTGTCAAGATTTCTTGCCCTAGAGGTTGAGAGGTATGGCTGTAGGGTAACCCCTCCCCCTCCTTCAAATAAATTAAAAAAGAGGCCTTGTATGCAATATTTTAGGATTGTTATGGTATACCTATGTAATGAGTTTTCTTGTTTTCAACAAATTATGCCTAACCAGAGATTAAAATAGATGTAACTGTGTAGCTGATCATTGCTAGTTAATAAAATACCTGGAAGTTTATCTTCTAAAAGATTAGTGACAACAGTCATATCTGAATTGTGTGCATGAATAAAAGCAGTTTAGGAAGTATGATTTTGAATTTGGCCAACCTTGGTATAAACAGAAAAGTACTAGAATCAGGTGAAGTTCTGTCATACCTATGGTCCCTATCAGTTTGCCTATTTGATTTCCTATTATTCTTTTAGAGGATCAGTTCTACAGTATTTGTAGTAATCTAGTCCTCAGGTAGCCAGATTTTAGGTCATGTCAGGTAGGGGCTATGATTAAGCCCTATATCTCTGAAAAACTTAAAAGATACCACAGGTGTGTAGGCAGCCAGAGATGCTCAATAGTTGTGCTATGTGAGAGGTAAGAAAGAGTTTTATAAGACATGGAAAGTCCCTGGTTATACAGCTTTGTGATACACAAAACAAATATAAATATGTTTGGTTTATTTATACAGTGACTAACCAATTGTTTCCTAGACATTTAGCTGAATACACAAAGTCAAACACAAAGCAAGAGAAGTTAATTATTAACGATTATATGTATTTCTCTGCACATTCAACTGTACTTATTGATCCAGTATGTGGTAATACACTGTAATGTATTTATATATATATATATATATATATATATATATATATATATATATTTTTTTTTTTTTTTTTTTTTTTGTATTAGGGTTAACTGCTATAATGCTCTACATGCTCAGGCTCCTTTTGGTGGATTCAAGATGTCAGGACATGGGAGAGAACTGTAAGAAAACTATTTATTTCTGTTTCTCTAAAGCATTTATTTAAAGATATTTACAAAACCGCATGCATTTGGTTTATAGAATACTGCTCGACCTTTGAACACATGTTTTGGCATACTGTGTTGTTATGTGACACTCTGTGTTTCATCAAGGATAATCTTCAATCCTCACACCTACTACCATAAAACGCTAAGGTAATGTGGATACAGAAAATAACTGTTGAGATTGTTTTGAAGTGCATAACTTAATGATATTTTCAATGTGTGTATTTCCCTTTGTGCCTTTCAGAAGTTAAATACATTTGTTTTAAAGATCGTATTCACATCTGATTTGCATTTCATTTCATAGGTTCATAGATAAGTACTAGCCATTCAGTCTGCCGACCATTACAAGCCTAGCCAAAAACATCTATTTGAAGTTCCCTTTAGCTTCCAGGTGGTTAGAGAAGATAGATCAAGGGAGAGTCTGATGCTGCCCGTCTAGTTATTCATGTTTACCTTGAAGGTGGCAACAGTGCTAATCTTCTTAACATGTAGCGGAAGTTTGTTCCAGAGGTAAGGGATACATTGGATATGAATCTATCATGCCATTTTATCTCATTTATCTGCTGATGAAGGATTAGTCCCCATAAATGAGTGTTTCAGGAACCATTTCTTCTGTGAAGGAACAGTAGGTCAAAGAGGGTTGGATCTTTTATGGCATGAAAGGTGAGGCACAGATATCCATGGAGGAGTTCATAAGAAACTGACTGCAGAGAGAGGGCTGCCAGTCAGTACTGAGCTAAGATTTTAGAGGCCACTAATCTTTTTAGTTATTAATCTCTAAGGTTTCTCAAGCTAAGTGATATGTTTAGACACGTACATGCCAAAAGGTGCATCGCAGTCAATAATTGGTCTAATGAGATACAAGTATAGGAGAATTATGACTTGTCTGGATATAGTGGAGATGTCTTCTGAAATTAGATGAGGTCGGCAGAATGCTTTCCAAACTACTGTAGAGACATGATGTTCAAATGATAAGGAGTTATCAGCATAAGTACCTAGATCCCTTATGATTGTGTCTTATTCCAGGGTGCATCATCTAAATGATATGTGAAGATACTTGGTTTACCAAAATGAACTACGCTACATTTTTTCACATTTAATTTGAGACCATTGTCCTTGTAGCAATTGTTAACGTGGCCTATACAATGTTGGAGCAATTGTGAACCAGTGGAACATTAAATAACGACACCCAGATAATTGTAGGCCTGTAGTAGTGGCCTGAAGATCTGAGAAATAAATGCCAAATAAGAGAGAGCCCTATGGTTAACTACAAGTATATATGTCTTTTTATTTTGGTTTCATAAATGGTATCTGTGACTCTAGCCTGATTTTTTTTTTGTCAGACAACCAGTCAGATAATCACTGCATAATATAAAAAATTACATTCAGACTTACCAATCTGTCAATAATGACTGCATGAGGAATAGCATTAAAAGCCTTAACCAGGTTAATAGGTATATACTAGGCTAATGACCATGAAGGCCTCTTTAAACCTAGCCATGCAATCCAACCCAATTGTGTCCCTATGTATCATGAGCTTTTATTAAGAGGGGGTATGCAAGTCACGAAATTCCTATATGTTATATGGTGGAAGTATGTTGGATTGGGCATTACTGTCTGCCTCTATCAGAGACATGGGGGCAAGACACAGGGTGAATTTCCAATGTCCCATCCATTGATCAAGGTTACACTTAAATAGAGTTAGAGATGGACTCTGCTTCAAATGGATGTTGGAGCCTGTTCCAGAGCACAGGGAGCTTGTGAGACATATCTGTCTTACCAACATGTCTTATTTATGTCACAAGCAAAATTTCAATCCTTGGATCTAGTGATTCTCATACTGTTCATTTTGTGGATGTGCAAAAGGTATATCAAAGCTAGATCTGAGGATGCCTTGTATGCCAGGCCTGGATTGCTTCTCAGTAACCTGTAGGAGACAGAGTATAGACGTAGAGCTTTATGTCAATCCACATTGGACAATGTGTCTATACCTGGATTCTCCTAGTAAGGAATCTTTGTAGCATTTCAACTGTTGCATCTGTCTGGTCAGGTACTTGCCAAAGGGGGCATTATACTCATTGACTGGTCTGATATGGGCTGAACAAAGTAGCACTATGACTTCCTTGGACCTCAATGGCATGCCCTTTCTTATAATGTGGGTGATACAGAATGATTTTCTTACTACCTTGACCACATGTTGGTTAAAAGTCAGATTACTATGTGTGTGTTCCCAGATCACTGACTACAAGATCTACTCTTAGGAGTGCCATATTGATGGAGTAATTCACCTGGGTGTCAGTTTTCCCAAAAGGCATTATAATGCATTTTTTGGCATTGAGTTTTAATCAATGACTTTGGTGCCAGACACTTGCTTTGTGTTCGACTCTTTTGTAAGATGGTTGTGACATGGAGGAATCAATGATAGTTCCCCGTTTGTAGTTGTCTGTGAACTTGGTCAGCCAAAGTTTCTTGGCATTTGCATTTACCTCTGAGAAGCAGATGTAAAATAGGAGTAGTCCCAGCATAGAGCCCTCAGGATCCCTGCTGGTTTCCAGTCTCTTAGCAGAGCTAGTATCATTAATCCTGATTTATTGGGTCCTGTCGGTGAGCCAGCTGACAATCCAGCAAGTTATGTAGGAGTTTTTGGCCAGTTCAGTGAGTTTGTCAACTATACCTGAATGGAGTATTGTATTGAACACCCTAGCCAGGTCCACATAGGCAGTATGCACTGTTTACCCCTCATCCATTGCCTTGCTAACCTTCTCAAAGAAGTCCACCAGGTTTAGTACACATCACTTTCAACTGACAAAGCCAATCTGTGTTGGGTCCCTATGCCTTTGTTAATCATATCCATGATAATTCATTCCATGGCTTTGTATATTAGACTAGTCAGACTAATAGGTCTGCAGTTTCTGGCGTCGGTTGATGGTCCACCCTTGTGAAGTTGGATAACCATTGCAGTCCTCCATTCTCATGGTGCAATGCCTGTTTTGAGGCTGCAGTTGAAACGTAACTCAAGTGGTTCTGATAGGCCATGTTTTAAGATATTTAGGAGGCATCCTGGGATATTGTCAGGGCACATTTGGCAGTAGTAACTGCCCAAGGACCTGCTCCATGTTTACAGTTGGGACATCATGCTAGTAGGTATTTCATAGGGAGAGGCAGGGGGTGACATTTGAGCTGAATTTCTCAGTCAGCAGATTCACTATGTCACTCTGTTCAGTGATAGTGGGACCATTGATCACCTGTTTGGCACACTGATGTGTGCTGCTTTTGAGGTCTTGGATATAGCTGTAGAAAACCTTGTGGTTGTCTTTAACCTGTGAGGCTATCTTGACCTTGTAATTTTTCTTCCTGGACTTAATTAGCCCTTTTAGTTTTCTGATTAGCTTAATTAGAGAGCTCTTATCATTTTGGCACTTGCTGTTCCTGATTTTAGCAATTACTTTTTTTCCTTTTGTTATATACACTTTTGAGGTTAGGATTCTGCCGCTGTTTTTTTTTTTTTTTTTTTTAGAGTTTGTATTGGACTTACTTCTAGTAGGTATTGCAGCCTCTACACAGTCTCTATACTGCCACTATTGCAATCCCAACACAGACTAAGGCACAAGACTATGCAGAAACTTACCAGTAATGTTGTAATAAGTAACTAAATGAGTCTAAAATCTGGCAGTAGATTACAGTCCTACCACAACTGTGAAAGAAGCTACAAGACTGATTGAGGCTCAGACTGGGTTCAAAATATAAACAGTTACCTTTTACATGTAATTCTACTTCTGGAATTAGAAATACAGTATAACGTATGAACAATGCTAAAATCTTGCAGTAATACACAATTTTCACACAACTGCAAATTAAGATACAAAAATAAAGCCCCAGAACAAACAAAAATTGCAAATAAATAACTTATTTGGTTAAAACATGGACAGAAAGTTGAGAAGTGCTAAAAGGTGTTATCGCACAGGTCAGTATAACTGCAACTTAAAATAAGCTATGTGCTAAATATAACAGACTTGTTAGAGAGGGGTCCAATCAAATAAAGCAAATACTAGAGCTCAAGTGTTGTCATTAGAATCTCAGAAACTTTTAGTTTAATGCCTCCGTGTGGATGGGGAAGACTCATAGAACAGGAGAAAATCATTAGCAAGGTAAACAGAAAGGCACTGGAATGCAACTTTAAGCAGGTATATACAGCTATAAAAAGTACTGAAGCACAAATCTCAAAGCTAAATTCACAGTACATTGCAATCTCACCACAGACTAAAGCACCAGATTACTGGTCCAGACATGTTAAGAGATTTCCAATGTCCAGATTAATGAAGACAGAGATAATACACTCCATAGCTTTGAGTATAGTGAGACTAATTGGTCTATAATTACCATGGTTCATGGTTTGGGCATCCTTGAATAATGGCATTACAGTAGCTGTTTTCAGGATTCAGGAGTGTTAACCAGCTCAGAGCCTTAGATTAAAGAGGTTAAGGAAGGGACCAGACAAGCCATATTTGATACTGGCAATCAAGTAACCTGGTATATTGTCAAGACCCATGGATAAGGTGTTCTTAACTTTTCAGAGAACTAGTTCCATGGTAATTAAAGGGAGTGGTTGGGATTGTGGAGCCTGTGGAATACATGTAACTGTTGGTGGTGTAAAATTTGCACTAAATTTGTCAGATAGAATATTAGCTATTTCCTTTGATTCAGAGTGTGCAGTATTCTTACAAACTAGCTGTGAACATTGTTGGGTTTTAGTTCTTAACTTCTTGACATACTCAAAGAAATATTTGTCATTATTTTTGGTTGTAGTGACAATTTTCAGTTATTACTCAGCTTTGAGCTTTCTAATAGCTCCTCTAAGATATTTACCAATTTGCTTTTATGGTTGAAAGAAAGAGACCTCTTATAATAATTTAGAAATTTCTTTCTCTTGTTATATAATTTATTTATATAGATATTCCACCATAGGTGATTGTTTTTAAATTTCTTGTATTTGGTGTAGTATAGACTGCCTTATCAATACCATTTAAGTGAGAGTAGACGTTAGAGTCATGGTCAGCAGTTTAAGCAGTGGGATCCATTATAGGAGGACTACAGTGAAACTTATTTAGGTCATAAAGTAACTGAAGAAGGTTTGTTTTGGGGAAGACCCTAAATAAAGAAGGTATTTACAGGGGAAGTACTATACATTTTAAAGGAAAAGGTCACTAATTTATGCTCTGATTTAACAAGGCAAGATAAGTCATATGGAGATGTGCAAAAAGTGGTCATATTTGTGTGTATTACATCAATAATATCCCGGACCATATTTGAATGGTTATTTGTAAAGGAAACACTGAGCTTGCCAATCATTGGCACCCCACATGCTTGAATTCCATTACCTTGTAGGCAATAGCTCAAGCCACTGGTAGCTCATATGGCTTTCATCTTGTGCCTGAGCTTGAATACTGTGTTCAAGCAAGGTGTTGAAGTCATGACGAGGAAGCGCAATTGCCACACTTTGCTCAAGCACAGTATTTGGCTTTGGACAAGGCTAGTGCAGCAGCCCTGAGATGGAAGTGTTTTTTATGTAGCAATGGGGGGTTAGTCTTAGAAAGCAGGGATAGGGTTTAGGTTTAGGTTTAGGGAGAGGAAAGAGTTCAGGAATAGGGAGCAATGGAGGTGTTTAAGTTTTGGAAGCAGGGAGGGGTTTATGGTTTAAGGAGTAATCATGGACTTCTAGATTTAAGGAGTGAGGGGTGTAGGTTTAGGGAGCAGGAAAGGAGATTAGGATTAATGACAGGGAGTGGTACTGCAGTGTCATGGTTGTAATGTGCACTTTAGGATTAGGGAAATAGAATTTAGTTCAGTCCCATATGGGTAAAATTGGAGTGAGGTCAAGAAGACGTCTGTCAGAAATACCTGAGAAGACACAGGCAAAAGTGAAGAAAAAAGAAGACAAAGAGATGAAACACAGACCGAAGAACAAAGTAGGTAATGTGTTACTGAATTTAAGAAAGTGCTGTCAAGTAAATGGAAGTTGTTCAGTGTTGGGAGATGAAACCTTTCTTCAAAATCAAACTGCATACCAGGAAGCTTGAACAGGATGCTCAAGTCCCAGTGTTTTAACTATAATCTTTGAATGTTATTTCTAATAATCCATTTTTAATAAAAGTTTGCCATATTATGTGGTGCACTTTTTTGGTAAAAATTCTAGAAACTCTTAATGACATTTGAAAAGTGGTATCCTGAATATAATAATGTATACAGTTCTCTCCTTTTAGGGGGGGCAGCCTAATGGTTAAGGTTTTTGCCTTACAAACACAAGGTACAGGGTTTGAGTCTCACAAGGGATAATTAGCTAGGCTTAAAATGGCTCACAAGGGCAGTTAGCTTAGTACTAATCTATGAACCTATGAACCTATAATACGAGCTGGTCATTCACTGCTTACCTAAGTGTTGTACTTATAGTTTATCACCTTTGATCTCATACAGTAATCTGCATATTACTCCTTTACTGTGTGATATAATTGAATTTTCTTTTCTTTTGTTCTTTCACAGAGGAGAATATGCTCTAGCAGAATATACGGAAGTTAAAACAGTCACCATTAACATTTCACCTAAAAAGCACTGAAAGCTACAAAGCAGATAAGGACAGCAAAAGAGGCCAGCTTCATGTTCGGCATCACTGCCTATTTGTCTTTATGAAGGACTGAGTTACTAGACAAATAGCACTTGCTAAAATATGAAACTATTTATAGTTCTTCAGACAGTGGAACTTAAATTTTAAAACAAGCCAGTTTGTTAAAAAGTTAAACCTACGGTGTGGATTAAGTTTTTGGAGCAAGTAACAGCAAACATTTAATTCACTGATAGAAAACGGTAACCATAAAGTGCTGCCTATTTTTTCTTCTAGCAAACCTGATGAGAAATATTATCGTCAGAGATGAGTGAAGTGTCTGTGAACCATTCCTAAGTCTAATATTCACTGCAGAAAAAAAATTATAGCTGTATAAGGAATGATCCTACATATTATTCAACCTATACCACTAGAATTCTATGATCTTAACTCCAGTCATCTTCTATCTGATGTTTAAATGACAATCCAGGAAAATGTGTGTTTTATATGTAGATAGATATAGATATAGAGATATATCTGTACATCTCTCTCTCTCTAAATATATATAGATATATATATATATTTATATATATATATACGTGTGTGTGTGTGTGTGTGTGTGTGTGTGTGTGTGTGTGTGTGTGTGTGTGTGTGTGTGTGTGTGTGTGTGTGTATGTGTGTGTGTGTGTGTGTGTGCCTGTGAGCGTGTGCACTTGATACACACAACTCTAGCCTGAATGCAACTCAAAACCTTCTAATTCATCCATTGCTTGCAACGTTTACTAAGATCTAGTTCATCACTTACCCACTCTAATTTTGAAAATGCATTGTCCATTCAGACATTTTTATGTTTCTCTATAAATTATGGATACAATATTGTGTCCAAACTTAGTACTGTCTGAGCATTACAAATCAAACATTATACTTTGTTAGTAGAGACTAATTCTGGATATTTCCAGTATCCCAGAGATTAGAAGAAAAATGTTTCTGTGGAAATAAGAATGCTTGCCACAAAAGGCAAAAATGTGAAAAAGAAATGTGTCACAGTTACACTGACCCAGTTGAATACCAAAAACATCATTTTTTATGAAGGAAGTTTAATAACAACTACAATAGGATACACATTGTGTAGTTGGTAATTTCATCAGGGAAGCAGTCGGTGCTCACCTTTGTCATTTTTAACATGTTTGTTCATTTGAAGTAGCATGATTTTATTGAAAACACTAAGAAGTACATCTATTTACCTGAAGACTGTCCATGCTGTCAGTGATTGTCCTGAGTGGAATGTCCCGAGTCATAACGTTCTGTTTCTCAAAGTGAGAGTTTTCGCAAAGAGAATGTCATTACTTTCAAATCATGAAACAGGGACATAAAAAAGGTTGTGTGGAAGAATGTTTTTTCTTTGTTGCCCTATCGGTCACACGACAAGTAAATGACATAACAAGTTACAAGGCAAACAGACCACATATGGAACAATCACTTCACTTGCATGTGAAAAATAACTAGGTTACCTTCACAGAGTTTAACTGTTTACAGTATGATAGGAAATCTCAGGATATAGCGTTTGTCTTTCAACATGATCACACTGGGTTCCTTTTTTGTTATATGGTAGAATGACTTTTGGTCTTTTACAGAATACAGCAGAGACCTAATTTACAAAAGAACATGCTCTGAATTATCACATCAGCATTGCTGTGATTAGATGTAGTTTCATAACATGTTTCAAATCACTATGCTGCACTTTCTTCATGATTTCTGGTTGTGTATAACTCTATTTTTTCTGTCTGGGATCTCCACAGTTGGAGCACAGATGTGTCTCAAGCAGCTGATGTGTCTTTCTTCATGTTGCAAAATGTGTTAATAAGTGATGTGGGTTCTATAAACACAGTCTTGAAGGACAATCTTTCCAGGCCTCCTATGAAACATGTTTGCACTGCTTTATGAGTACCTTTCCAAAGAAACAGTAGGACTCTGTTTTGGGTTGATATATTATATACATGATGTCATGATCATGATGATATAACAGGAAAATGACAAAATGTGGGCTGCTCAGCATGCAAGTGCATAGAAATGAGTGGAAATTCATGTAGTTATGAAATGTAAACTACTTACCTATTCATTTCAAATGTATAGAGTAGTACTTGTTTTGAAACTTTCAACTACAGACAGTACACTAAGCGTTTTATCATCCATGATTTAGTCAACAAGGGTAGTGATATACTTTTCTTAAAATTCTATAAATGGGCCTATACATGGATGCTGACAGATTATTTTCAACCAAAAACAATGACAACTGCCTTAGGTAAACACATATTTATGTATACAGAAAATGCACCCAAAGCTGAAGGTAACTGGAATAAAAGCAACTGGTCCACGTATGTATAAAAAAATTCAAAACTTCTAATACAATTAGGTGAGCGCTTTCGCAATGATCAACATTGCTTCATCAGACAACTTAAAATCAATCACCCACCATATATATAGGCATGACAAAATTCAAAACAACCAATCTGGTAAGAGAGAAGAAAATTCATTAGCCCTCCTAACTTTACATTTAAAGTCAGCATTCAGCTCAGGAAATTGACATAGCTTATTTGCAAGTACATAAGGAGCAAAGAGGTAAGGCTAAACCTTACTATTCAAAGAGTGTAGTGGTGCACCATCAGGGGAGTAGGCGTAGAGAATTTTCTCAGGCCCCTTTGGTCCTGCCTTATGCTAAGGATGTAGAAAATTTATAAAAATTATACAGCAAAATTGGTACATTCTCCTGGTGGATGAAGAAACCACTAATGTTGTGAGTAATAGACCACGTTTTATTTATAAGAATAAACAAAATTTGAAACAACAGTTATGCTATCCTAGAATGAGAAGGCTGGAAGATAGTGTTCTGTTTGGGACACATAAGTGTGGTAACTGTGCATACTGTGTGTATGTGGATGAGTCGAGATTTTTTAAGCATCCAGTGACAGGGCATCTGTGGGAACTTAAGGCTAGAGCAGACTGCATCTAATGTGATATACATTGCACATTGTAAAATATGTTTTCACTTTTATTTTGGAAAGACTAATCGTCATCTTAGAGAACAAGTTAGTGACCATGTATACTGTACTAGAAGGGGTTTAGAATATAGTGCCCTAGCTAAGCATATCCTATTGATGAATGTGGAGCATATTTTTTTGTTTCAGGTTCTACATGTTCAGGCAGTAAATAGTAGGATGGGTGATCTTGTAAACCAAACAAATTCTGTACAACTTCAATGGATTCTGAGGCTAGGTGCACATAGGCGGTTAGGTTTGAATAATTCTGTCCCCCTCAACCCGGCACTGAAATCTGGGAAATTGAAGTAGGCTTTAGAGTGTTTATATATGATTAACATAGAAACTTTTAGGAGACTTATCCAATGAAATGTGATTAACTGTTGCTTGATTTTTTTGTATTTTTGTACTAATGTATTTTTAAATATTTGTATATGTAGGTAGGGATGACTTTAAATGTAAAGTTAGGAGGGATAATGAATTTTCTTCTCTCTTAACAGATTGGTTGTTTTGAATTTTGTCATGCCTATATATATGGTGGGTAATTGATTTTAAGTTGTCTGATGAAGCAATGTTGATCATTGCAAAAGCGCTCACCTAATTGTATTAAAAGTGTTGGAGTTTTATACATACGTGGACCAGTTGCTTTTATTCCAGTTACCTTCAGCTGTGGGTGTATTTTCTGTTTGGATTTGTGTCTACCTCACTTTGGGTCTGTTTGGGAAGGAATTTTGACATATTTATGTATACTCACATAAAGTAAAAGACAGCTTTTCTAGTTTATATGGCATTTTTGCATTTATCACCCCTGATTGCATTTGTTATATTTGGTAAATATCAGATATATTTTATTGGCATTTTTACCAGTTAAAATGATCAATTCCACCAGACACTTGTAGCATACCTGGTATACTACGGATTCTGGGATAGATTGTTAAAATTACTACATGCCTTACCAGTGATGCATTCAAGTATATCTGAAGCAGTTTTGAAAGATGGTATGATAGCAAATGTTACGACATACCCCAGACTCTTACAACAAATAACACTTCCCTGAGACACACTAATTTTACTACCACCATATAACAGTTTTGAAAAATATATCATGTAAAGATAATTGTCAAGTCAGACATCCAAAAGGTACATTGCAATGAGTTATTATGCAATCATCTTCTGAAATCTGAAATTACTACAGTCTCAAAATGATGTATTTTCTAATGGCTATGTTTTTACATAATGCATTACATAGCAAAATGTATTGAGTTGGAAAAATAGTAAATTCATCAAATAATGGGATTTTATTTTAAAAAATACTGGACTACCATCATACTTCAACATGCTACCTTAGTACTGTGTAGTCATATCTGGAGACGGCAGCATACCAAACCAGAGCATAAAAGCAAGTGCGCCAGGTCTTGAAAATAAATTCAATATACAGAAGGCAATAATCACCGAGCAGAAGTAACAGCACTTTTAAAGTTTATCAATTACGTAAAATAAAACATCATAAAACCTGCTTGTTGAAGATTAACATTTTGAGGCTTAGTATCTGTTTATTATGCAAAAATAATATAAACAGTGGCCAATAATGGCAATCTCTGGCACTGAGCAGTTAACCTGATATTAATTGAGCCACAGTTTCTATACACATTGTGTTCACTGCACATTTCAGCAGGTTATCTCATTCAATTTTGTATAAGCTGACAAAACACATGGAATAAAAAGGAATTAATGTCTCTGGGATTGCATATTTAAAAGCAAAAAAAAAAAAAAAGAAAATAGAATATGTGTAGTAGAAGTTATGATAAATGAATGAGTTTAATCAGTGGTGCAGCAAATCCATCAATCAAAAAAAAACAAGGTTCTTGATTAGAAAAGCAGCTCCTTTCTCATGTTTTTATACTGTAGCTCCTCCATTTCTGGATTTTTTTAATTGCTCTTTTGTAAACAAACTGTTTTGTACTGCTTTGTGAATCACTGCACATATGCAATATTTGTTCATTTATATATTAAATAGTGAAAAGAGGTAACACCAGTCCAGAGATATTCAAAATCATTCCATTGCACATACTGGAAATTATCAAATTTAAATTACTTATTTTGTTTAAAATATTTATAAATTAGAGCACACATAATCTATTGTATTTTTATAGATATATTTCGTAGAGAAATATTGCATACAGTAAATGTGTTAAATAAACTCATGTAAATAAAGTGAAGTTTTGTTATTGCTGTTATTTCTAATAATCTTAGGTTAATGACTACTGTAAAAAATCTTTTAGCTATTTTATTACAATAATGGGTATAAATGCATGACTTGACCCTTCATTTTTTATTCTTGCTGAAGTTGCGTAATGTTTTTTTCAGTCAGACACAACTTTTCTGAAGTTAAACCCAAACAGCAGTTTTAAGTAATATGGTCTAGTTCTTGCAGCAATTACGTGTAGCACTGATTTTTCAGCTGCAGACCAGACAGTGACTGTTCAATGTATGCTTTTTGTTTAAAAGCATAATAAAATTAATTAAACGGAGACCACACACGTTTGCATTTGTCTGCTGTTTTATAAGACTATAACCAGAGCTTATCTATGCAATCCTGTGTTGGTTTGTGACGACTGTGCAGTTGCCTTGTAAGAGAAGATTTATTGTGATTTATATTTTACTTCTTACCACTGTTTCACCATTCCTGGGAAGAAAGGGATAACTTGTAGACAAAGATTTACTTGCATTTATATTTTGTTTTTACCTGTAGTTTTCACTGTTTACTTTAAGAAAGAGATAGGTTTTATTCAGGCACATTTTAGCCATCCCAAAGAGCTTAGTCAGCTATAAATTCACAGACTGCAAAGAGGACATCTGGAATAATCTTGTGTTGTTTGTAATTTATTTGTCTTTACTGTTAACAAGAGGTGCAACTGTGAGTGTTAGTGAGCTGAAGTTAAGGTGTGCATTTGCACATGATGTGAAAGAATTCCAGCTTTTTGTGATTTTTACAACTGGTACAGACAGAGCAATGACTTTATTCTACTTAATTTAATATTTAGTTGTATATTATTTGTGTGATATTTTTCTCTTAGCTGTTGATTTAAAATCTCTTTGAATTCTGAAGTAGCTGAGTTTGATTATCCTTTTCTTTTAGAATTCTTTATTCATTTGCAGCTTAAAATGGATTCCTTAAAACAGAGTGCCATTAATGATTTGGAAAAGCTCAAGTATCTTCTATGGTATTATAAATGCTATGAATATTTAAAGGTAACACCTGAAAACACTGGTGATCAGTGTTTCTCATGTATAAAGTTGGATGTTTTGCTCACCATTATTCATAGAAAACTTAGACTTACTGATTAACGACTGCACTTTTTCAACTTTCAAAGCTTGGAGACTAAGATAAATGATGTTAGATAAAGAGCAAACAGAACACATTTAGGAAAGGAAGTATCTATTGTAAGTAAAGATTACTCAGCCTCTATTGAACAACATAATACCAATGACAGCTATGGAATTCTGGAAAGAAGTATTCAGCAATATGTTTATTCAGAGCATATAGAATAAAATAAAAAAAGAACGAAAGGGTGAAGTTCACACCAAATAGCAAGGAAGAAAAATAAACTGATTAATGGCTGTAAAGCAAAGAGAAACCTTCAGTCTACAGAAAAAGGGATCATTTTCCAAAAGAGAATGTAGAAAAAAAGAGGGAAGGGTTAAGTGACAAGGAATAAATCAAAACTGAATGTGGAAGGATTGAATAACATTGTTGTAAGAAAAAAGAGGAGAAAGACAAACGTTGACAATATAGCTCAAGCTGTGGAAGTACAAAGCCAGCTGGATGAGAATTGTATACTTGCTAATGTAATATGCATTGAAAATAGTGGGATTAATAAGGCTAATAGTGATGAAGATCATTCCTGTGTAACAACTGATAGAGCAGATATTATTGAATTAGAAGTTGAAGATTCATCTGATCTGGTCAGAAAAGATATTCTTTGTAATTGGGGATTCAGTTATTAGAGGAACTGATACTTACATATGCAGAGAAGACAATGAACACTGACTATTTTTAGGCATGCCAGCATCAAAAATAGAGGATGTGAGAAAAGTCTTAGAATGCCTTAATGTCACATTGTATAGCTCTGATTTTATTCATGTTGGTATAAAAGTTCTCATTCACAAGGACTCTCTATCTGTTAGAAGGGAATTTACAGCCCTCTTATATAACATAGCTTGTACAGGTATTAGGATATATTTTTCAGAAATCACATACAGAAAGGAGAGTCAAGTCAACATGAATTAGAAGATTTTTGGGGTAAATGCCTACATAAAAAATGTTCCATTTAAAAAATGAAAATGCATAGAGCATCCAAGCCTAATTTTGTGCACACGTGTTTGGAAAGAATGGAGTACACTTGTCAAGATCAGGGAAGAGAATTTTTGCACCAGATATTTTGCAAAATTTGACAAACACAAGGCAGAATTTTTGCCAGATTGAAAATTTAACAGTTCACTGATGTCAACATTGGATGCATTTCTTTTTCTTTTTTTTACTAAGATATTTTTATTGAATTTTTTTTTAATGCAAATAGCAGTTCATAACTTGAATTAAGAGCACATAAATTAAATAATTTAGTTACATGAAATAAAAACAAGTTTTTAAATAGAAAAACTTCATAACACCAAAACAAAACTATTTATAAAGGTGTCTAACCATATGACCTAATAAAAGTCCACAAAGTAGCAATCTAAATCATAGTGTATTACAGTCTATTTTCTCCAGTATCTCCACCACTTTAAACCAATAGTTGTAGTAAGAAGTGATTCTTTCAGTTCTTATCTTGAGAGTATCCATTTCCAATCATGAATCCATTAATGTCAAGTTCTTGAATTCTTTGGTTCATTGGTTCATAGCTTCATAGGTGTTTACTAGGCTAATGACCACAAGGGCCTTTTTAAGCCTAGCCATGTATTCCAAATCTCTGACAATTTCTGATACCCTTGATAAGCATAAGCATGGGCCTGAGAATGAACCCTTTATAAGTTATCTGTGTCCATTAAAGACATGGGTGCCAAAACAGGGATGAATTTCCGGTTTCCCATCCAGTTGTCCAAATTGCAGTTGAATTGTCTTTGGGAGGAACTCTGCTTCTCACGAATGGAGAGTCTGTTCCATACATGGGCTAGTCTCTGGGATACATACCTATCTCTCCAGCAGGTCCTATTTATATCACAGGCAAGGTTTAAGTCTTTAGAATAGGTACCTCTGGTGCTGTTTGTTTTGTGGATATGCAGGAGGTCCATCAGAGTGGGGTCTGACAATGCCCTGTATGCCAGGCATAGACCTCCCCCCAAAAGCCTGTAGGAGACAGAATACAGGATAGGGCCTTGAGGCGATCTGCATAGGGCATTTTACTTATGCCCTGTATGAATGTAGGAGAAGTCTCACTCTTCCCATTCGTGGTGATTATCTTGCAAACAATAGCTAATAGAGTCCATAAAATGAATAGTTTTGTCTAGAAACACATTTTGATATAGGGGAATTAAATAAAATCAATGATTTTGTCAGTTGAAATTTGTCATTGAACATAATCTGTAAGAAATAGTTCAGTTTATCCCAATATGTTCTGAACAGATTATAGTCATAAAACGTGTCACCAGTCAGCTTTCAGATTTAACTTACATCTCCAACAATCATTATTCTGACTACACATTGGTTCTATTTTATGGAGTGTAATATAAATTCTGTGAATAAATTTCCAAGAGAACAGCTTCCATTATAAGGAGAGAGAAGAATTTTTTGAAGAGACAAGAATTAGATTTTATCACTTTCACTGAGAGATTGTTTGATAGTTGTTTTATAGTAATCCCAAAAACTTTCTTTATGATACATTTTTGAATTTTTTATTATTTTGTATAATTTGGAGAGATAACCCTTTTCTTGTACAGACTGATTACCTATAACAATCATAAATTCTATAAACTTAGGGACATTTTGCCTTAATGAAGGATGCATTGAATCTAAATGACTTACAATATAACATCTTCAATCTTGTATAGTTTCATAGTTTCATAGTATAGTACTAGGATATCTGCCCTAGGGCATTTATAAGCCTAGCCATAGTGTACGTGGCTTTCGCCACCTCATGTAATGATACAAAAGTGTACAAAATAAATTTAGTTTACTGTGCCTCTGTCTAGTAGTGACACAGAGATGACCCCCGGTGTAAACCTACGATCACCCATCCACTCATCAAGATTTCTCTTAAAGAGAGTCAGTGAGGGGCTCTGCCTAACATGGACTGGGATCCTGTTCCAGAGTGCGGGAAGCCTCTGGGTTATAAATCTGTCCCTCCAGCATGTCCTATTCATATTTGTGCTGAGGTTTAGATCTTTAGCTCTCGTGGCTCTGATGGATTTGGATTTTTTGAGGTGGAGCATGTCCATTAATTCTGGATTGGACATGGCCTTGTACGTCAGGCACAGATCACCTCTGAGCAGGTGGTATGCTACTGAATAGAGCTGGAGCTTCTTTAGTCTGGCAGCATATGACATATGTTGGAGACCCTTGATCCTCTTGGTGAGGTACTTTTGGGGTCTCTCCAGCTGCTGCAGGTGCCGGGTGAGGTACATACCAAATGGGGCATTGTACTCAATCATTGGCCTGATAAGGGAGGAATATAGGGGTACAATGACATCCTTTGATCTGGAAGGGAATCCCTTCATGATAAGGTGGGCAAGGTAGAAGGTCTTTCTAACCACTTTGGCGACATGGGTGTCAAATGAGAGGTCACTGTCAACTTGGGTCCCCAGGTCTCTGATTACTTTTTCTGTACTTAATGAATTACCACCTATGTGGTAATTTGTGGGTACTTTGTTTTTCCCAAAGGGGATGACTATACATTTTTTGGCATTTAGTTTAAGCCATGACTCTGGCACCAGTCGTCTGTTTCTGTAAGGCCCTTCTGAAGGATGCATGTGTCAGCTGGTGTATCGACTATGGCGCCTAGTTTGCAGTCATCTGTGAACTTTGTCAGCCACAACCCCCCGTATGTTTGCCTGCACATCTGAGAAATAAATGCCGAACAAGAGGGGTCCCAAGACAGAGCCCTGTGGGACTCCACTTGTGACTGGCTTAGAATCTGACATAGCTCCAGCTATTCTAACCTTGTGGGTTCTGTCCTTTAGCCAGTTTGCAAACCATCTTGTGACATACGGGTTTACATTTAAGCTGTTGAGCTTGTCTATGATGCCTGAGTGGGGTATTGTGTCGAAGGCTTTTGCCAGGTCCAGGTAGGCTGTATGAACTGCTTTGCCCTCATCGATGGCTCTAGTGACTGTTTCAAAAAAGTCCACCAGGTTCAAAAGGCAGGATCTGCCTTTTACAAAGCCGAACTGGGTAGGGTCAATTGTCTGTAGGTCCCCAATGTCTTTGTTTATGAGTTCCATAATGATCCTTTCCATAGCTTTGCAGACCAGGCTGGTTAAGCTTATGGGGCGGTAGTTTCCAGGGTCTGTAGAGGTGCCTCCTTTGTGGAGTGCGACCACTGTTACTGTACGCCAGTGTTCATGTACATATCCTGTAGTAAGGCTAAGATTAAACAGCATTCTTATGTGCGGGTTTAGCTCCTCTAGGAGTTCACGTAGCACGCAACCCGGGACACCGTCAGGTCCCATTGATGCTATATTTTTAGCTTTGCTGAGAGCAGCTCTCACCTGGACATCTGAGATGTCAGGGAGGTTGCATTCAGCTGGGATAAATATTTCATCTTTTGGGGTGAGGGAGGGGAGAAATTTGCACTGAACCTGTCTGCCAGTATGTTGGCAATATCTGTGGGTTCAGTGTATTTCTTGCCATTATGAACTAACTCTCAGCATATCTGAGGGTTTCCACCCAGGTTTCTAACATAGCTGAAGAAGGCCTTGTGGTTATCTTTAGTGTCCTTAGCAATTTTTCTCTCAAAGTTGGCCTTGGATGATTTTATGAGCGAGTGTAGTTTTTTGCTAGTGCTGATCAGAGATGCCTTCCCTTTATGGGATTTTGCTCTGTCTTGCAGTAGCTTCCTTCTCTTGTTATACAGTTTGTTTATGGCTGGGGTCCACCAGATAGGACACCTGCCTTTGGTGAAAAGGGTCTTGGTTTTATTTGGGATTGCATGATCCATGCATTCTTGGAGATGTCCATAGAAAGCATTTGTGAAGGATTCAGCAGTGTGGGATGTGGTTTCCACTGGCCCAGGGAGCTTGAAGGATACCATTTCAGTCTTAAGGAGTGTAAAGTCGGCTTTTGAGAAGTTTCTCACTGTGGTCTTTTGTGCTGGGGGTGGAGGTGGGATACGAATATCTAGGGTCATTAGTTTGTGGTCTGATCTCACTAGTGAGGGGTATACTTCCGGTGTTGAGTATTTTGTCCCCATGTTTGTGATGATCAGGTCAAGTATATTATTTCCCCTTGTGGGGGAGGTGACTAGTTGTTCCATCGCATTTGAGTTGATGAATTCCAGGAACCTTTGGGCTAGGGTGTTAGGGCTTGAATAATGCACCCAGTCTATGTTTGGGTAGTTGAAGTCTCCCAATATGATGGTTAATAGTATAGTTAACCACATGCTACTTTCTATGTTATATTTAATCATAATTTGATTCATAGTAAGAGCTTTTGCAGAATCCATCATATGATACCAATATATTAATTTTTCCCCTTAGTATATTCATTTTGGGAACATCAAATGTATTGATATTATTCTGTGTGCAAACAATAGGATAAAGTAGTAGTGACCATGCCTTAATATCTGGATTCTTTTTCAAGAAGCTTCTAAAGGTGATTAATGTATTAGTTATATATTTGGATGATATAGGTTTATTCTTGTTTCCTAACATAAATTGTCTTACCAACCAGTGGAAATTATTAGGCAGAAAATTTGTATATTGTAACATCTGTGAATGGTCTGATTCTAACCAAATATGTCCATGCTTCCATCTAGCTGTATAGGGTGTATTTAGCCATAAAGTTATTGTTTGAATAGTAGATGATAAGGCATACATTTCAATGTCTAGAAGACTAATTCCACATGTTTCCCAAATCATCTATGTGGTGATTTAATGATATTCTTGATTTGCTAAGGTACCATAGAAATTTTAACATTAATTTATTAAACTGATGTGTAATGGATTTAGAGGGGGAAGGGAAAAGGCCTGTATAAAATATAACAATTTTGGAAATATAATTGATTTAATTAAGAAATATCTGTATTCCATAGTGAAAAAGAACCTGTTCCATTTATCCATAAGTGAATTTATTTTATTTAGAATGTTCTTATAATTTATAGTTAGGATTTCATTCAGATCATTTGTTAAAGTAACTCCTAAATAGTTGATTCTATTATCTGATGCTATATATTAAGAGAACTCTTAGCTATACCTTTCTTATTACAATTTATAGACAAAATCTTAATTTTATTTTCATTAAATTTAAGGGCAGATATAGAATGAAAAAGGTCCATTGTATCAAATATAGCTTGTAATGAGTTATTATTGTTCACAGTCAGTAAAATATCATCAGCAAATAGTTGGTCCTTTGATGTCAAAGAACTACCAAGGTGTACTCCAATATTTGCATTCATCCTGACAGAATTTGAAAAGATCCTATGACTAGAGCAAACAATAGTAGGAACAGGGGACATCTCTATTTTGTACCCTTAGTGATTTTAATAGGACTGCATATAGATGGTCCAATCTTGATATAAGCTAGAGATTTTTCATACAGCATTTTAATTAAACTTATAAAATTTTATTAAAAACCATATTCATCTAAAACCAGTAATACATAGTCCCAATTAATCAAATCAAATGCATTGTTGACGTCTAAACTCACTAAGATCATGTTAGCTTTTATGACGTTAACATAGTCTATTAAAGTCAGAATTTCTTTTATATTATCATATATATTTCTATCCTTTATAAAACTAGATTGGTCTTCATCTATCCGTTGAAGCAAAAAATGTTTGATTTTATTGGCATGGAATGCCATAAATATCTTGTAATCTACATTTAGAAGTGATATTGGCCTATAAGATAATCTTTTGTATCTTTCTCTGGTTTCAGAATTGGGGAAACTAAGGTATATTTCCAGGAAGGGGGTATGCATTTAATTGCTATAACTAGAGAAAACACTATAACTAACAAAACTAAAGTTTCATTAGTTAATAATTTATACATTTCAGGAATTATATCAGCAATACCAGGAGCTTTATTTAATTTCAGTTTATTAATTTGTGAGTTAAGCTCTGTCATTCTGAATGGCTTATCTAATAATTTTATTTGATCTTTTATTAGTTTATTTTTAATATGCTTCCTAAAAAGTATTTAATGAAACTTTGAGGTTCTATTTGAGAAAGCTGTGAGTTAATTTTATTAAAATGTTTCTTAAAAGTTTCTAAAATACCCCCTAAATCTGAAAATTTCTTCCTAGTTCCTGGTATAAAAACTTCTTTTATCTGGTTACTCTTAATAATTTTGTTGGTTATGTTTGCTAAACTTCTCTGATTTTGGGGGTTCATAGTATAGGATCTCAATTTAATCTTCTCTAAATTAATCATATTTTTATTATGCAAAGTTTCTAACTATGTTTTATTCATGTGTTCAATTTCTTTCATTACATTATTATCTTTTTGAATCTCTAGCTTTAATTTATCAATTTTTACTTGTAAATCCAGTAAATCTTTATTCCATTTTTTCATATTAATAAACCAAGTTAACACTTTTCCATATATGTATGACTTCAGAGAATCCCAAACACATATTTTCTGAGACATCTGTAGCAAGGTTTATATTTAGGAAAGTATGTATTTCTTTAGAATAGAATTCCTTGAAGTCCTTTAACTTAGTTATATAAGATAGTATTCTAGTGATAGTTAATCTTTGTTTTGTGTTCATTTTCAAGTCAGTTGTGATGGCATTATAGTCACAGAAAGGACAAGCAATTACTTTAACTTTATCTAATTTAGCAACTATATCCCTTGAGATGTGCACTCTATCTAGTCTAGAATAGGTACCATGTTGATGTGAATAGTGTGTGAAAAAAGTGAATTTGGATCAGCAAACTCATTTATACCTTCAGTACCAGCTATATCAATAAAGTGAGTTAATGTCTTTGAGGTAGCTGGTTTCCTACATGAGCTTTTTGTATTGACATCTTTATCATCCAAGATAAAATTAAAATCAAGCTGACACAATGTGACACCAAAAACTTGTAAATGATAAACCGGCTCAGCTCCTCAGACACTGCAAACTTTAATAGACCAAGAGAACGAAAAAACACATAATATTCCTGTATATGTAAACAGATAACTTAGCGCTTTCACCCACATACATAGTCAGGCATCATCAGAGTAAAAGAGTCCTTCATCTTTGTTGCATTTAAAGCTATTAGTTACAGACACACCCCTCTAAGCTACCAACCCCAAGCAAACAGCAATTTGTAAATTAAAGTCACAGTAAAACATTACTCCTATGCTTGTTTGAAAGCACAGTTACTTATAACTAGAAAAAATGTTGTTCAACTTAAAACATGAACATTTTTAAAAAATCTACATGTTAAACATGTTTGTATAAAAATAATAAAAAAATAATAAATAAAAAATAAATAAAAAAATAATAAATAAAAAATAATAATAAATTAAAAAAAAATCATAATGTAATGCTTAACATTCTTCAAACAAATGTAGATTTGTACTTTAAAATGCTAGAAACTGAAATGTGATCATTAATGCCTGGAGGTCTAGATGCATCCAGCCTCAACTGCCAGATGCACTCCCTCATCTCAAGTAAAACTTTTAAGTCACCTCCTTTGTCATTAAATGGAATTCTGTCTATAACAAAAAATAGAAATCTCTTAAAATTAGGGGAACTCAAACTGTGCATATACAAGGCATTGTTAGTTCTTTTGTTCCTGATATCTCTTAAGTGTTCCAGGATTCTGAGCCTTAACTTTCTTGTTGTTTTCCCAACATAGAAAGTAGAACAGCTCAAACATGTAGCAATGTACACTACCATCTTAGTATTACAGTTACAGAATCCAGGACACCTGATAGTTTTATAGAAGCCTTGAACTGCCACATAAGGGCCATTATTAATAAACTTACATGTACTGCAAACTCCGCATTTACTCATTTTGGAGCTCCTATATGTCTCAATATTAGGTTCAGCTTCCATCAATTCTTTAAGGTTCCTACCCCTACTATATGTAAAAGTTGGGGTGTTTTCTAATATACTTAAAGTATCACTATCAAAAGAACTTTGCCAAGTATCCTTAATAATTATAATAATTTGTCCGGCCTGTCCATTGTATGGCAAAATCATAGCCTGTTTTTTTGTGTAGTGCATGGGACTCTAAAGTCAACTCATTCCCCTCCTGAAATTCCTTCATTAAGCCCCCATGCAAAATAGGTTTAAAGGATGTAATTCTCTTAGTTTCTATTTCTTTTCTAACTCTGGACAAAATTTCTTGTGGATAACCCCTTTCTGTAAACATAGCAGTCAAGCTGGTCAGCTCAATGTTTAGCCGTTCATCCTCACTAATCAGCCTGGATAATCTGACCATTTGACCTTTGACCAAGTTCTTCTTGATATAGTGGGGATGACAACTCTGGAAATGCAAGAAACTGTTAGAATAAGTTTTCTTGCGATATATACTCGAATTTAGGCTAACATCATGCATATTTTTGTATAACAATATATCCAAATAATTGCAGGTTTCCCCATGTATAGTATAGGTGAATTTTAAGAATGGGGTGGTGTTGTTAAGAAAATCAACAAATGTGTGGATCTCGTCCCTACTCCCTGTCCAAAAAATTAGTATATCATCAAGGTAATGCAAATATAGTGCTACCTGTTTCATATACTCATTAGGGAACACCTTCTCCATCTCCCATTCCGCCAATACCAAGTTGGCATAGATTGGCGCACACCTAGCACCCATGGCAACTCCTGCCACTTGTCTAAATAGTTCCCCTTCAAATCCCGTGTGTCTGTAACTAATAGCTTTAAATGCAACAAAGATAAAGGACTCTTTTACTCTGATGATGCCTGACTATGTATGTGAGTGAAAGCGCTAAGTTATCTGTTTACATGTACAGGAATATTATGTGTTTTTTCGTTCTCTTGGTCTATTAAAGTTTGCAGTGTCTGAGGAGCTGAGCCGGTTTATCATTTATAAAATTAAAATCACCTGTCAGTATTAAAGTTCCCTTAGAGTGCTGCATAATATTTTTGAACTGATGTTTAACTACTTTAACTCCTAATCCAGGTATCCAATAAAGGTTAACTAAAGTATAAATCTTTCTATTTATTTCCACAGATACATAGCAGAACATCTCACTGTTAACATAATATGAATTTATAAGTTTAGGTATTAAAATAGTATTCTTCTGTAAAAATTGCTACACCCCTTTATTGTTTGTTTGTAGTGAGAACTCACTAATGGTGAATAGTTATTAGAATTCAGTCAGTTTATGTCACCTAGTAATACATGTGTTTCCAGCAAAAAAAAAAAAAAAATAATAATAAATAAGCATTAAACATTTTAAGATATTTGAATAAACTTCCACTTTTGGTGCCATTGTTTAAACCATTGAAATTTATAGAAATACACTTCATACATGTGCTGTTATTGGAGACATAATTAGCTATGTATAGCTTTTGTTGTAACTGAAATAAAAGTTATGTCTTACCATAACTTGGCATCTGTGTTGTCTTCCTTCATTCCTCCTTATGATAGGGTCTTGGATCCGATCCTTGGATCTGGATTGGCCACATACTACAGACTTGGATCGGAATCTCAGTCTCCTCCCTCATACCCATAATGCCTTGCATCCACCCAAGTACCTCAGATTGACTTTGCCAACTCCAAACATTCAGCATCCACACATTAAAGGAATGACAGAAGAGGCTCAGACATAGGACATGTGTCCCTTCATCATGCAGGTTCCTCTAGAAGAAAAAGACAGGGGGGTGGTAGGGTGGGAAAAGTGCGGAGGAATGAAGTACGACAACACAGATTCCAAGTTATGGTAAGGCATACATTTTTAATCTGATGTTGTCTTCTTCATTCCTCCTCATGATAGGGTCAGAGATACATAATTCCTGTGTGGCCCTCATGGAATGATATGCCAGAGCACCACCCAGCATAAAGAGGCCCTTCTCCTGGATATGACATCCAGCTGGTAGTTTGAAACAAAGGTATGATTGTTAGGCGAAGATGCTGCTGCACAAATGTCATCAATGGAAGATCTGGAATAGAAGGCTGTAGAAGTTGCCATACCTCTGATGGAATGTGCCCTAGGAGGTTTAGGTAATTCAGTCCCTTGGATGAATATACGTACAAGATGTGATCCAAAAGCCATTTTGCCAAAGTAACTTTTGATACTGCCTGTCCAAGCCTATTAGAAAAGAAAGGTACAAAAAGCTGATCAGATTTTTCTGTATTGTTTGGTTCTGTGCAGTTAAAAACAAAGTTGTCTATGCACACCTAGAAGATGGAGAACATATTTCTCATTAGAGATATTAGGAAAGAAATCTGGTACCTGAATGGATTGATTAATATTATTCTTAGTCATGACTTTGGGCATAAAAGATGGATTGGTGTGCAAAGATACACTGTCTTTATGAAAAAGAATGTAAGGATGCTTGGAAGATAAGCCATTCAATTAAGAAATCCTCTTAGCAGAAGTCAAAGCCATCAGGAGGGCTGTTTCCCATGACAGAAACGTCATATCACAGCTGGCTGCTGATTTGAAAGGTCCCTGGGCTAAAGCCTGTAACACAAGAGTGAGGTCCCAAGGGGGAGATGGATCCTTAATTGGTGGCCTTAACAAGAAAACACCTTTCATGAAAGATTTGCAAAGTCAAAAGGTTTACAGAAAATGGGATTGACTTGCCATATAAAAACTGGAAATAATGGCTAACTGTAATTTTATAGTGAAGAAAGTAGCACCATTGTCAAAAAGGGTACAAAGAAATTGTAAAACATCTGAAACCGGTGCTGAAAAGGGATCAGTGTTCCTGCTCGAGACCCAAATAACAAATCTCTTCCATTAACTGTTTTAGACTTTTTTGGTGGAAGCATTTTGCAAAGCAAGAAGGAGTTTCCAGACAGGAGATGAAAGCCTGGACCGTCTCACTGGGGTTCAAAGTGGAGAAACCAAACAGTCAATCTGAGGGCTCAAAGGTTCAGATGCTGCATCCCTGATGGATGAGAGAGGAGATCCAGACTTGAGTCCAGAATCCAAGGAGGGTATTCCAGATAAGGCCAAAGAAAGGGGAACCACACTTCTTAACGGGGCCAGAAGGGAGCAATGAGGATGACTGAGCTCTTCAGCCTGCTTACCTTCTGCAGGAACTTCAAGATGAGCAGAAGAGGGTAAGCATACAGGAGAGCCAGGGGCCAAACATGAACTAGTGCATCCCTCGAGGACTCTGCTGGAGGAGGATCAGAGCGAACAGCTTGCTGCATTTGGTGTTGATGGGAGAGGTAAAGAGGTCACAGCAAGGTTGACCCCAGTGGCTGAAGATCATGTTTGCCACTGAATGATTGAGGGACCCCTGAAATAAAAAGACCACAGTCTGTATGGATAAGGCAATCCCAAGCAAAACAAAGACGAACTAGTTCAAAATGATGTGAAGATTACTGATCCAACTGCTCTCTCCAAAAAACACAGCATCCATGGGACCTGATGGTGTCTGCAACTGTGGTCCCACTTCACAAAGGCGGTGCCTCCACCATTGATGAGGGAAAGGAAGCTGGAGAGGCCACAAAAGTTCCTCACCAAAAGGATAAAGGGTCTCAAATGCTGTGGAATAAAATCCCGTATAAGAAATCTTGACCAATGGATGGGAGAACTTGTGTGGAACCAGGAGCAACCTGCTGAGTTTGTCCGCCAGATTGTTGGTTTTCCCAGGATGTGCATTGCAACTAGAAGGTGGTCTGAAGACATCACCCTTTCCCACACCCTCATGGCCTCCATGCACAAGGGGTAAGAATGGGTTCCTCCTTGCTTGTTGATGTACCATGCACAAGCCATGCTGTTGTTGTGTACTGCAATAGTCCCCAAGGGGAAGACATCCTGAAAGGCTTGCAATGTTAAGAGGACTGCTCTCATCTCTAGGACATTGATAGGCAATCTGGTCTTGGTGTGGAACCACGTGCCTTGGACCATCTTCCTGTTGTAATGACCCCCCCCCCCACCCAAACTGGGAAGTGTCCATGGTCACAGTGGCTATAGGGGGTCTTTTCAAGAATGGTCTGCCTAGAAAGATGTCTGTATGTATCCACCAATTGAAGTGACACTTGCAAATGGGAGTCACCTGATGCAAAGGGACAATGGCTGACAAAGAATGCACTATTGTGTCACTAACATCCACTGCAGGACCCCCATGAAAAACCTAGCTAGAGACACCAACAGAATGCCTGCAGAGATGGACCCTACGGTCTGCAGAATCAAACAAGCAAAGGGGGCCTATTGGGTTAACAGTTCCTGCACCTGATTTCTCAGGATGGTTACCCTGTGAGAAAGAAGAGAAGCTATCTGATCTCTTGTATTGAGCTGCGTACCCATGAATTCCATGTTCTGTGTCAGAGGTCAGATTGGATTTGCTCATGTTTATGATGATGTCCTGAGAATGTGATAACTGGATAAAGTAACACCTGGCTTTGGCTAGCCAAAGCCTCATGGGAGCAGTTAGGAGCCAATCATCTAAATATGGAAACACCTGGAATCCCTTGAGCCTCAGCTGAGCTGCTACCACCGCTATGCATTTGGTGAAAACCAGGGGACTGTGGTGACACCAAAGGGCAGTGCTCTAAATTGGTAATGACTGGCTCCCAGCTGGAAGAGGAGATATCTCCTGGAGTGACTGTCTATTTTGATGTGATAGTATGTGTTCTTGAGATCTATCTAGCACATCCAGTCATCCTTGTGTTACTTGGATTAGTTTGCTTGTGCAACAGTGGCAGAATGAACTGAGCCATAACCATTCAAAACCCAGACATCTTTATGTATTCATTTAATTTGCTTAGATCCAAGATGGGTCATAGGTCCCTTGTCTTTTTTAACACCAAAAAGAAGCAGGAGTAGATTCTGAATCCTCTATGTTCAGTTTGGACCTTTTGGATGACTCCTTTTTGCAACAGTTGTTGGATTTCCTGTGCTGCCTGTTCCCTTTGACTGGGTGGTACATCAGGAAGGCTTCTGGAGAGAATGGGATGTAGTAACCTCTGGATATTATACCGAGCACCCAATGATCCTGAGTCAACTGGGTCCAGGCTTCTGGGTGCAAAGCTAGTCGGCCCCCGACTGCCTCCAGAGATGGACAGTCAGGCAGTGCTTCAGGAGTGCTGGTAGGGCTTGTAGGGAGGAAATTCCCTAAAGTTCTGGTTTTGTGGACCCCCTCTGCCTTTAGGGTGGCATTAATCATCAAATCTTCCCCTCTGCCTATAGAGGAGGGTTCCCCAAGTGGGTCCTGGATAGGCCCTTTGGACGTGTGAAACCACATTTTCTTATGACCACATTGGTTCCTGGAGAAGGATTTGTGGGGGTAGGAAATTTAATTCCAACAGCAGAAAGGGTCTTTCCATCCATTTTGCTGTGGATAAGAGTGTCTCGAACTGACAGCCCAAAAAGAGAACAGCCATTGTAAGGGGTATTCACAAATGATGTCTTAAAAGGCTCCACAGAATCATATAGCTGCATCCAGGCATACCTCCTTAGAGAAAGTCCTGAACCTGCTGCTTCTGAGGTGCCATCTGTGGTATGGGGTTTAACCTCATTGATGAATATGTAATAGACAAGAGAGTGGTCAACTTGGGAGAACCCTTCTTAAATTCCTCCACAGGCATGGGCTCTGAGACAGAAGCTGACAGTTCCTTGATCAGATCTCTCTGCAGCCGAGAAAAATGAGCCAGGTAGTTCAACAACCTTAGTGCAAAACTGGCTGAGTCATAGATGTGTTTCCTAATCCTGTCCAGGGCTATGGAGTCCTTGTTAGGTGGGTGAACATTGGCCATTTCTTCTGCCAGTTCTTTCTTAGTGGCTGCCAGCACCACGATGGCATTGACTATGGGACTCTTACTCCAGTGCTTTCTGTCTGCAGGGGAGATCAGAAACCTATCAGGTCATTTGGGTATGGGCTTGTTGGTGTCCAGTTCCTTCCATGCTTGGTGAGATACTAAATCCACCAAGGTATCCACTGGGGGGGGTCACCCAAGACATAAATGGACCCATCTTGAACACCTCTAAGAGAACTGACTCCTCTGAGGAAGGAGATTGGACAGCCCATCCCACCTTTCTGCTTTAGGATCTCTAATATTTCCCCACAGGAGATGTCTTCAGGTGGGGTTTGGGAAGATCCTTCCCCCTCATTGAAATCAGTATCCTCGGTTAAGGACTCCAAAGGGGAGTCCACATGCTTCCTTTTGCACGTCTTCTTCTGAAAGACCTCCTCAGCTGGGTGTTCTGAGGAAGTGTCAGAAGAAAGGATCTCGCCTATACAGGGAATTCTTTGAGGCTACTCGGAACAGGAAGAATCATGGCAGGATGATAGAGAGCAATTTCTGGATCCAATGGAGGTAATGGGGCAGATTGGGGAGCCTGTACCATTGGATCTCCACCTCAGGAGAAAACCCTTCCATTACCTGAAAGGCTGAAGGACCAGCAGAAGCTCTTTCCATCTTCCCCAAGGCCGAGACCACTAAGGAAAAATGGGCAGGGCTCACTCTGGATCCAAGGCCTCCAGAAGGGATCAGACCCAAGCTGTCAAGTGTGGAAGCACCTAAGAGAAGGGATGGCTCTGAAAAGGACAGGGCTGATAACAATCCCCCAGACCCAGCACTGACGCCATGTGTCCATGACTTTGTCTACTTCAAAAAGCCCAGGACAAGGCTTGTCAAGGGCATCCTTGGCATTGCAGAAGGGAATTTCCATGGTGCCAAGCCCAATGCACATGGAAGTCCTGTATCCTGTGACTCCAAAACTGAAAGTTGCATTGGAGATTGAGTCCTGATGGTATGGCCTGGGTAGCTCACAGATCTGGCAAGGGATGGAGTTGAGACTACCCCCACCTGGATCTGGGCCTTTGGGAATCTCCTCATCATCCTGTTCATATCCACCTCAGACCAGCTTCTGGAGGACCTGACTTAAAGTACAGTGCAGAAAACCTCATTGAAGTCCTAGGATCAGTAGGTGCATGATCTGAAGTAGGAGCTGATGAAGGCACAGAACATATGGTCGTGACATCCCCTGGATCCATAGAGACTGCAGAATCTGACTGAGGGGATAATTTCTGCAGATCTGATGGAGTTGGATCTGAGTATTTCCTGTGCTTCTTAGCTTCCAGAGACTCCCTTGGAGAAACTGTAAGGGACCACTTTTTTTGACTCTTTCCCTCCTGCAGGACAAAAAGAAGAAAAAGTCACAGAAGGGGTCAGAGCATCTGGAGCCAAGGAGGAAGGAAGGCCCCTAAGGATAAGCTTATTCCGACGGTCTGATAAAGTCCATAAGTTAAAGACTGCACAGATGCTGCATTCCACTTTTGGGTGGTCACCACTCAGGCACTACACACACTCCTTGTGGGCATCCTGGCTGAGAATTTTATGCCCAATATAAATGCAGCATTTAAAGGCAGAGATCAGTTTGTCTGCCACGCCTAAAAGAAAAGAACGTGCCAAAAATAACAGCCACTAAGAACAGAAATAACAAGAGTAACACTATAAAGCTTTAAGAATAAAAACTCCAATTCCAAAAATTAAGCCTAAGTTTAAACTCTAAGCTAGCTTTAAGGAAAAACTTTAAGTAAAACTTTAAGTTCAACTTTTCACAGAAAACTAATGTAAGAGAATTTACATGCTACTTTTTTTTTTAATAAGGAGAAACATATGCACATTGCACACACTCAAAGAAAAGATGGAGGATTTGCAAACAGTGAACGTTTTAAGAGAAAACTACAATTATTAATAACAAATCTATCCAAAGCTTAAGAGAAGGCTGATGCTCATCTGGTTCGCTGAGCGGCAAATGAGATCTGGGGTACTCAGGTGGATGCAGGGCATTATGGGTATGAGGGAGGAGCTTGAGAGTTATATCCATGTTTGCAGTATTTGGCCAATCCAGATCCAAGGATCAGATCTGAGACCCTATCGTGAAGAGGAATGAAGAGGATAACATCAGATACACAGTTATTATTTAAGAAAATAACTGATAATTGCCTTTTAAAGAAATATATCTAATAATGGTAGACACCTAATGAAAAATATTTAAACATAAAATTAATACAAATCTAATTAATAAACAACCCAAACAATGAGGTATACAACCCCACACATGAATCACATTACTATCCACGTATTCCCTCTAAACCTCTACCCAAAATCATTTCTCACTCTAGCCAAATATTTACATTATTCAGAAAATAACACATTCATTCAAATTAACTCATTAGTTATACATAATGATTAGAAATATATATTTATAACTTTTGTTAACTTTTATCTCTACTGAGTATAAGACTTTCAAGTCCATGTAAATGTAAAATTACAAAGTCCTATAAAGTATATACATTGTACCTTCTTAGAAAAATAATAACTTCTATAACTATAAACTAACG
Organism: Protopterus annectens; assembly: GCF_019279795.1. NCBI lineage: Eukaryota > Metazoa > Chordata > Ceratodontiformes > Protopteridae > Protopterus > Protopterus annectens. The sequence continues at coordinate 239,697,192 of NC_056740.1, read as the reverse complement.
TTAATTAACACATTAAAGCCTACTAGCATGTGGTTGCTTAATTATATATTAAAAAAAAATCTAATGTTAGTATAAGTTCACTACCATATGAAAATAGCAATAATTATATTCATTAAACTCACTGAAGACTACATTAAAAGTTACATTATATTTACCAATACAAAGTCAATCCAGATTAAGAAAAAAAAAAAACTGCATTAATCTGTTTTCCCTTTTCAGGGATGACATTCGGAAAATCAATCAGAATATACAATAAAGACATGCTTTTAGAAGTACGTTCCCGCTTGTTCTTAATGATAAATAGTTGAAATTATATCTAACAAGCTTTTAGTTCTCATTCATATTCTGTAACTGAACCATCCATATTGTAATGTAGCTTTAAATGTAAAATAACAGTCCTTAAGAAAAGTCTTTTGTCATCATAACAGCATGTCAAATAAACCATAACTGACTTGACATTAACTTTAGGAAGTTATCAGCTTTATGCTTTAAATTAAAAACATTACAAAAGTTTATTGGGACCATGAAACATTCAGTCTGTCTACTAAGATGTTGATTAATGTATGTACAAGAAAAATATTTATTTATTTGTTTATATTTTTGCTGGTTACAAATTACTCAGTAAAGAACCTTTATTTTTTAAATAAAAATATGAGGTCTGTGTTATAGGTGTAATCCTACTTAAAAAACAGACCTAAAGACGATCAGTTTTGTTCCAGCTTGCTAAAAAAGAAAGAAAAATGTTCCATTGTTAGAACATGTTATATTAGCCTGTTAAAACTTCCCCAGTTTCATATCATAGTACTTTAAAGGACCTTTGGATGTTAGATACTGAATTATTAATGGTTAGAAGTTCAGATCAAATTAACAAAGCACTAATGTTCAGTGGGGTCTGTATTAGATCACCGACCGCTTAAAGAAGTGAACGGTGATTAATCGACCCTATGTAAGTGAAAGCTTACAATCTCGAACTGCCAGAACAGCGATTTTTTCCTAGGGAAAAAAATCGCTGTTCAAAAACACACACACACAACACAAGCACTCCAAACAAACATCAATCCACACACATACACCTAAAATATTACAACTAACCCTGCACTAAACTATACACACACCACTAACTATCCACTTACCTTAACCCAAACCCTAACCCTAAGGTCTGTCACTATCGCACACTCACCTCACCTGCTCCCTAACCCTAACTCACCTAACCTGCCCTAACCCTCACGTCCACACAATCACACACATACCTAACCCATGCCCTAACCCTAACTCACCTAACCCGCCCTAACCCTCACATCCACACAATTGCACACTTACCTGAACCCGACCCGTAACTTTCCACCACAGTGCTGAAAATACTGAAGCCACAGAAACGGACAACCAAAATCTTTCCCTAGGATAGAATTCAGGTTTCTGTTGCTTCGATATTTTAAGCTTTCACTCCATAGGGTTCGATATTAGAACATTCAAAGGTTTTAAACCTCGATGTTCTAATATAGACCCTGTTCAGTGTTATTTGTAAAATTAGCAAAACTATTACTTTAACAAGAGTTGGAACCACATTGGCATACCAGTGGCCTTTGCACTTGCTGATTGTCACTTCTAAATCATCCTGTCTGTTCTAAAGCATACCACAACTTCACAATGGATTTACAGCACAAAACAAGATTAAACCATAAAAATTAGCTTGCAACCTCAGCTGGAAGCTGAGAAACAAGTAAGTGATCAAGTGAAGATTTTACAGTACAGCACACGCTTGAACAGTGTTAGGTTATATTTTAGATGACTCCAAACTAGTTCAATCACAGTGGAAAGAAAGTGAAACCAAAGGCAGTTCTCAAAACACACCAACATGAAATCCCGACAATAACATTCATTTCATTCATCCATAACATCTCACAACAACCATTAATGATAGAATAAAACAACAGAACAATAAAATAAGAAAAAAATAAGAGAAAGAAGCAAAGGCAGAGGTAAATAAACATAATGTAAATAAAAATGATCACAGCAGAAAGTTTTTTTTTTCAGAAATGGACTTGTAAAAACTGTTCATCATATAGTTACTGAGAACCAATGTAAATATTCAAAATGGTATAAGTATTAAATTATACATTTATAACTGAAAGTATTAAGAGCTACTATTAATTTCAAATCAAGTTATATATGATAGAAACTGAACCTTTGAACATGTTTATATATATATATATATATATATATATATATATATATATATAGGAACACTTTATAATCTTGAAATTCTGAAATACTGAATTTCAGAATCCCAAGATCATAAAGCCAAACTTCTAAATGCTAAAACCCCAGAAGCACGAATTTCAAAATCCCGACGTTCGGAGATTTTGAATTAGTGCTTCTGGTGTTGCAGTGTTTGAATGGAAGTTCAGGTATGTATGTATGTTTAAGGGTGTTGGTTACGGGCTTTAGTGTGTGTCAGTGTGTGTTGTGACTCTGATGTGTGTGTGCAAGGGGAATGTAGGTGTGTGGTGGTGTTTTCTGTGTAGTGCGACCCTGGAGTTAGTATATTTAAGTGAGGGGATGTAGGGGTGCAACCCCCCACATGGAGGGGTGCAGGGGGGTTTGCCACCCTGCTTGTATGTAGTGTAGGTTTGTGTGTTTGTGTATGTGTGTGGTGTCTGGTTAGTGTAGGATTTGCAATCTCAAAATTCGTGCTTTTGGGATTTTGGTATTTAGGGCTTTCGGCTTTATGGTCTCGAAAATCTGAGATTCGGTATTTCAGGATTTCGGGATTATAACATGAATCTATATATTATATATATATATATATATATATATATATATATATATATATATATATATATATATATATATACACATACTACCTGTACCCGGCCATGCGTTGCTGTGGCTCAGTCTGGTTAAATACAAAAGAAAGAAAAGAGAAAGTGCACGTTTCTAATATGTTTAATTTCACAATGCTTGTGGGTATACAATATTTTTGTTGTTCCATTGTCTGTGCAGATATAGAGATTGTCTGGTTTTCTGACTCTAGAACACGCAACATATAATTTTCCATGTGAGAAGCAATCCGTGTATAGATCTAAACCGCACAATTCTAAAGATTGGCCCTGAGCTTTGTTGATGGTGATTGCAAACACCAATCGAATTGGGAATTACAATCTCTTAAATTGAAATGGCATATCCGTTGGAATCATAGGAATGTGAGGAATGAGGACATCTTCACCTTTGAAAGGTCCTGTCAATATTGTTGCTTCTATGACGTTGCTCATTAATTCTTTTACTGCAAGCCGCGTGCCATTGCAAAGCTTTGGCTGGTTGATATTTCGCAACATGATAATTGGCACGCCAATTTTCAATTGCAGAATGTGCGGTGGCATCCCTGGCAGATTGGGTGAATTCAAAAATTCTGTTGGATAATTAACCGCTTCATCTGCTTCCACAACAGTGTCGACGGACTTGTATGTGACTGCCTCGCTTTGAATGTTAGACTGAATAATATTGTTAAGTTCGTAGACGTCTTTGTTCTTGGCCGCAAGAATAGCTCATTAAGTCAGCCAATCCTGATTCTTATAATTGGTTTGAATATTGGGAAATACTTTTTCAACCAGTTCTTCTTTTGACATTACTAAATTGCAGAAGTTATGAGGCAATGAAATTCATCCTGAGATCAGATCAACCGGCACCTTTCCATTCCCAATTTCCAGCAATTGATGTGAGAATATCGCAGCTGATTGATCGTTTTGCAACTGGACATGCATATTTGTAGTTAGTTTTAATGTCTTTACGTGTCGCCACAAAGTAAAGTATTTCAGGCAAGCATTTATTTTGTCCGCTGCTGTCGATCGAGGAGAACAAAGCAGATCTGAAGCTGCAGATCGCCTTGCTCGCAACCGTGCATCCTCAAGTCTGGCTACATGTCACTCTGCTGCTTCTTCTGCACGTATTTGAGACATTCTTTGTCTGTTTAGCTCATTCGCTGATGCCCGTTCTTCCTCAGTTTGATTTGCAATTACTCGTCGCACTGCTTCCGCTCCGCAAGTATGACAACCTAAGTTTGATCTTCTGCGAGGCATTATTTGGATGAACTAAAGCAGATCAATTGCACTGAAAAAGAAGGAAGAAAGTTATAACAAAAACATATAAAATTGCATATTTGTATACAAATATATAGAATCCATAGTAGGTATATAAAAACACGCGCGTATTCGAATGCAACGTGTGACATCTATATAATAGTAGGTATATAAAAACACGCGTATATTCAAATGCAACATTGTGTGAAAATTTCAAAGCAATCGGTGAAGAACTTTCGGAGATTTAAGATTTTGAACAAATGAACATTTATATTTTATATATATATATATATATATATATATATATATATATATATATATATATATATATATATATATATATATATATATATATATATATATATATAACTTTGAAGTGAAACAGGCAATGTTTGTTTTTATTTCTTATGTGCATATTATCATAATTTAAGTGATAATAAGAGAATTTCACTGTATATTAAGAAGTTCTAAAATGGAACAAATAATGATAGCAATAAAAAGGAAACATTTACCTTTCAAATTACTTTATGCTCATGTGTTTTATGATAAGGAGCATAATTAGCATCAAACTTGTAATTCAGTGTTATGCACTGTTAGACAAGTAAACATGTACTAATTGGTTACCATGAAAGAGCTGCAGAAAGAAAAAGAAATACTATAGGCTCATTTATCTTTTAGTTTCTTCTTCTTTTGATCAACATCTTTCCATCACATTTTCCTTGCTTGTCTCTTTAAAGAAGTACTGGTCCAATCCTTCATTCTAGATGGTCTAAACTTTTATTAGACATTAGACAGGAAACAGCATTATCTAAGGAGTCAAAAATTGTGACAAAAATACCTAAATTTTACCTTTAGTTTTTTCTTCAGTTCTTTTATTAAAGGAAAAATATTTTCTTTTCAAAACAACTGTGGATCAATATTCATTGTCAAATCATATTAAAGAGTCCTTGTATTAAATCAGTGAGTTTGTTATACTAGTTTTTTGTCTTGACTGGAAAAAAATCTAACAATTATGGACCTTGGATCAGTATTTGTTTATTACAAGATGAAGGAACCAATAACAACCTGTGTGCTCTCTCGATTCTATATGACAGAGATTCTGGTAGATTCAATATATTAGAGAGCAAAGATATTAAAAAATTAACCATATTGTCACTCACCTTCAGTCTTCTTAGGTAGTCTATAAATGAGCAGATTATTCCTTCTATATCTGTTTTCAAGGTCATCTACCTTGCTCAGTAGAGAAGTATTTTGTTTTAATAGAAACCCAATTTGATGTTCTTCCTCAGAGACTTTACCCTCTAAATCATTTAGTGTCTCTTTTATGCTATAAATTAGAGTTTTATATTGCATAATTATTTATTGTAGTTGTTTCAATTGCTTTGAACACTCTTCCTTAAAAGTATCAAGTTTTTTGTCCATTTTATCCAGTTTAATTGAATGATTTTTAATACTGGAAAGTAAAGATTTTAATTCCTTCTGAAATGAGGAGTCTTGCGAATTATTCTTAGAGTAACACATGCTGAAGAGATGAAATGAGGGTGTCCTTTCAGTCTAGAATATGATAAGAATTTTGAAATAATATAGGAATATAATCCCAATGTAGTCTTTCAAAAGCTTCAATAATAGGTAAACGTTAAAAATAATCATTCAGCTACAACAGGTAGTTAATATTTCCTCCATACGACAAAAGTAGTTGAATATAAAAAAAAACAACAACTTGTAGTCGAATAAATCCTCTTTTAATACAAAACACTCTAGTGCCTCGGCTAATGCTTAGCCTTCAAGGAGTTAGAGGGAGTTCCTGTCAGAAATGTAACTAAGATAGTAGCGCTAAAAAAAATTGCCATTAGATTAGCTTGCCATCATCCTGGCCACGCTCCCCCCATTTGATGCATACCTGATAACTATTAATGCTTGGGGCATCAGCAATAAAGGTTTTTTTTTAATTTCCTGCATTCCCACAAGACTGAGGTTGGTATTGGTGGTGAAACATGGTTAAAGAACAATGACTGTAAACCAGTTCTGTCAGGATACAAATGTTTTACTGTAACAGACATTCTAACAAAAAATCAGGTGGAGCTGTTACGATAGAGAATAAAGACTGATTAAAGATTGATATGAGACCTGTAATTATTAGGTGCTCAGTGTTAACACCAATACTGTAGATTGTGTAACTGTGACAATAAAGACAGCCCTGGAATGTATAACAATCGTTGGAGTGTTTAGGCAACCAAAGTCAAGTACTGATGACCTAGAGGAATACATACATTTCTTGCATGAAACACAGGAGGGAAAAATAATAGTGGCTGGGGACTTAAATTTACCAGAAATATACTGGAATAATATTGATTCAATAACATTGGCAAGGATGGTGCAGTGGTGTAGCAATAGTGTTGTCACCTCACAGCAAGAGATTCTCTGGTTTGATTCTCGGCTGGAGTTCCTTCTGTGCAGAGTCTACATGTCCTCCCTGCATTCATGTGGGTTTCCTCAGGGTGCTCTGGTTTCCTCCCATGTTTTAAAGACATGCATCTGGAGCGTTTCTTCCTTGGGCCTCCGCTGAAAATTGGCTTTGTTCCAAGTTGGACTTTCCAGGTTAACAAATGTTAAATAAAATAAATATAAATAAAATTATTTACAACATATGTTCAGGAACAGCAATTGGTTTAACCTGTTAAAAAGACTACCATGGAAAAGAAAATATTATACATTTTTGTATTCCTGAAGAAGTTAGCGTTACTTCATATCAAGTTTTACCAGTTTTTCTGTGCAGTGATTATGAGTTTTTAAAGATTAATTTCTTGCTAGATCATTCTTCCAAACAGAAATCTAAACCAAAGCATAGAAGATTAATAAAAAATTAAATGGGAAGCAAAACAGTCACTATGCAAAACTAATTGAAGTGATGCGTTCAGTGGAAAAACTGCTGATGAAATGTGGAAAGTTTTGAAAGAGAAATTGAATGCAAAAAATAAAAAAAATGTTTACCAACAGGATCTAGGCCCACAAGTTCAAGACAATATATTTTCGTAAGAACAAGAGGCAAGAAATATAAAAAATGGAAAACATGTCAAACTACGACTTTGAAAACTGAAAGAAACAAACTGGACAGACAAATTAAACATAGTTTAAGACAAGAACTAGAAAAATTGAAGTAAATGTATATGCAGATATTGAGCATAATAGGAAATCATTTTACAGATACATTTGTGGTAGGTGTAAAGACATAAAAATTGATAAACTGGTTTATTCTCAGACACAATAGATTATAGTTACATTTGCAAAATCTTATGCAAAGCAGTTTGGCTCCATAAAAAGAAAGTGTTACATTGTCCAAGTGGCATTCAGGTAACCTCTGATACTGAAATGAAAAATACCAGGATAAATCAGAAATAAAGAGCTGTGTCCAACAGGCCATTTAAAATTCTTAATGAAGTAAAAGTAAAAAAGTAGTAAAAACGTTGTAAGTGCTTTCAGACGATGCCCTTCTTCAGACAACAATAATAACCATACAGATAAAAATGCATCTTTTATACAAATTTTAAAAAAACAAGCATCCAATCATTTGCAATATTTTACCTGCCTCTTTTTTAGTGCAGGTTTTAAAGGAATAGCTCTGTTTAATCTGGGAGCATGACCTGCAGCCAATTCTATAATCCATTTATGTTACATTAATAACATCACCACCCCTAAGGTTCATATTTGTAACTTGTATCACCATAAATGTAAAACTATGGCTGGGGAACTGTGATACATGTTGATACAATGCATTATGTTTGTCACCTAAGCATATAACTGACAGATGATTCAATATTCTGACCTGCCATTTGCAGTTAGTTTTCCCAACATAGTAACATGGGCAGAGCTTAAATTGACCTAGATAAACAATGTTAAATGTATGACAGTCTGCATAAAAATTAAAAATATATCTCTTGTTAGTTGCAGGATGTACAAAATAACTCTTATCACAAATAAAAGGGCAAGCCTTGCACCATCTGCAAGGAAACGTAACTACCCTTTTTGATTAATATGTACCAGTGTGTTTCATATTAGGTTCATGACACAACAAATCTTTTAAATTACTATTACGTTTGAAACCAAATTTAGGTTTATCACTTAAAACATTCTTCAGTTGTTCATCACTTTAAAAAATTTCCAATTTTGTTTAATAATGTCACAAATCACATTTATAATATCACTATATTTCAAAATCACACGTGGATTAAGAGGTTTTATAGGTTTCATGGTCCCTACATCCAGACCTACATCCCTATTTGAAAACCATGGGCGAGCTCTGCCCTTTCTGTGTTTATATGTCTCTTCTATACCTCTATCTATAACCTTTTGGGTATATCCTCTTTTTTTCATATGATTTTGTAAATTTCTCATTTCTATCTGAAACATTCTATCACTTGTACATAATCATGATATTCTCTGTCCTTGTCCTGCCACTATGTTGTTAAAAGTGTGTTGGAGATGCATACTATCAAAGCTTAGGTAATGATTCTTCCAATAATCTTTTCTATATAACGTGGTGTGTAAGCACCCATTACTTTCATTAATTAAGCATATATCCAAAAAGTCCATAGTGTGTGCATCACTATGGATGGTGAATCTCAAAAAATCAGTTGTACTCTAGATATTTTACAGAAGATCCTAGTTCTTCTTTAGCATCCCCCCGCAGTATAAAAACATCATCAACAAATCTGGCATAGTATAATAATGATTTTCTCCATGGATGATTTTAATCAAAAATATTATTTTCCTCCCAAAATGCTAATACAAAGTTAGCATAAGAGTTTGCACAGGGTGTGCCCATGGCTACACCCTGCTTTTGTCGATAGTAATTCCCTTTAAATATAAAAATGTTATTCTCTAACACTAATTTAAACACATCACATAGCAAACTGTTAGTCTGAGCATCAAATAATCTCTTTTCCCTTAAGACCTCATCTAGTGCTGTGAGGCCATACTCGTTACTTATCACCGTAAACAAATTGTTCACGTCAAGTGTCACTAAAATAGTATCCATTATATCATTTCTAACAGAATCAAAAACTGAGTTAGAAAATGCACACTGTCTTTCAAGATCCTTTGAAGACATAAAAGAATCTTTTTCATCTTATTCTCTGTCCAGATGGATAGATGCTCCATCATCCATCCTCTACCTGATACTATCGGTCTCATGGGAGGTTGTATAGGATTTTTATGTATGTTAGGCAATGCCTTAAATAGAGGTATAACTGGATGATCTATCCAAATGAAATTAAACATACCATCATTTATTAGACCATGCTCTTTTAAAGCTGTTAAATGTCATTTAATTTTATCAATCACTGTATGAACCATCACAGGTGATAGAGGTATATAGGTGTATAAATCTTTTAGAAGATCTAACAAAGCTATACATACATTCTTGTACTCAAAACCACAACAGCCCCTCCCTTATCAGCTGGTTTAATAATCAACCATTCATCTTCCATCAATGCTTTTAAAGCTTGCCTTTCTAGGGGCCTTAAATTATTATATCTATATATATTCTGTTTCAGGTATTCCCTGATATCTTGTTCACATGTTTTTAAAAACGTATGTACAGTAGGATGCATAGGTGGGATATAAGTACTTGGCTGTCTTAAAACATCTTAAATAAATTGCTGATTGCTGCCAAACATATATTTTTTTAAAATGACACTCCTGCCAAATAAATTTAAATCCAAAATTACTTCATTCAATATCGAACCTTTACTAGGCACAAAGGATAAGCCTTTATTTAAAACATAAATCTGCTCAGCAGAAAAAGTGACATCTGCTAAATTAAAAACATTGCAATCACCATATTCAGTCAGTCCATAGTCTTTTGGAGTTTCATCTCCCTTTGAAATGACTGGCTCCGTTTGCATTCATTTTTTTTCCTCACTGGTACAGGAAATGTTGGAAAATTTGAGGGAAAGCCTTCCATCCCTTTCTGTTGTGTTTTAGGCCGAGTGCCTAAAATCAATGGATTCATTTTATCCAATGACGCCATCGACATCGTCGTTGAAGTCAATGCTCCTTCCTTGGCTCCTGTTGATGTGTTGGGTGGACCCACAGGAGTAGCCATGGTTACTGTGTTGGTTTCTTCAGCTGAGACATTAAAGTTCTGATTATTTTCATTTCCAGATGGAGACACTTCTATATTAGCATTATCTGTCACTTGTACACCAAACACTTCTGTTGTCCTCACACTATGAGCAGTAAATTGATTCACAGTGTTATGAGGCCAGGTAAAAATGTGCCCTTGTATAAAATCATGGTAGTCTCTAGCCAGCTTCTTTGATTTAATCTGCTGCATTTTCGTATCATAAATAGCAAAGTTACTTAAAACTGCTGCTATTCTATTAACATGTGGCTCAGCTGTGCATTTATGTTCCAAGTTATCTTGCAAAATTTTAATATCCTTACGCAGCTTGCCTTCCTGCGGGTTGAAAGAAATCAAGCAACAACTGCATATATTGAAAACTAGTAGCGATGTTAATAGGCTCCCTATTACACTGTCACAGATGCAGGTTGTCGAATGCATCTTTGGTGAACTGAAAAGCACGAAAAGGCAAAATAGCGAAGCAGCCTTTCAGTGAATTCTTTCCTTGGGAAAGAATTCATTTGGCAGTTTTCACTAATTTGCCTATTCGACACTGTAGTGCAATCTTGGAGTTGGTATATTTAAGTGGGGGGGGCAAAGCCCCCCCCCCCGCATTATGTAATGTTTTTTTTTTTTTTTCCTCGGAACAGCGATTTTTTTCCCTTGGAAAAAAATCACTGTTCTGAGGTTTCAATGTTGCAAGCCGTAGACATTTATATTTCCGTTAGGAGTTCTCTAGAGTTAATAACAATTCAAGGAAAGTTTCATCTATAGTTTCGGTTGATGTCTCTTCCATGGTACTTTCTCCTAGATGTAAAACATCCAAGTCAAGTAGGGGATTACTGCTTGAGACTATATTGAATTTAAATCTCTCATTTACCAAATTCACCATTTGCTTATGTTGGTAAGCCAACTCTATATCTTCTTTCTGTTTCTCGGCTATGTGAAATTTATAAAACAAGCATCCAATCATTTGCAATATTTTATCCGCCTCTTTTTTTTTAGTGTAGGTTTTAAAGGAATAGCTCTGTTTAATCCTGGAGCACAATCTGTAGCCATTTCTATAATACATTTAAGTTCATTATATTATGTTACATTAATAACATCACCACCCCTCAGAGATCATGCTCCAGGATTAAACTGAGCTATTCCTTTAAAACCTGCACTAAAAAAGAGGTGGGTAAAATATTGCAAATGATTGGATGCTTGTTTTTTAAATTTGTATAAAAGATACATTTTTATCTGTATGGTTATCATTGTCTGAAGAAAGGCATCACTCAAAAGTGCTTACAACTTTTTTACTTTTACTTCATTAAAAGTTTTAAATGGCCTAGTGGACACAGCTATTTATTTCTGATTTATCCTGGTGTTTTTGGTTGAGCAGTGACCTTAAGAGGAAGATTTTGGTTTGTTTGCCAGATACTGAAATATAATTAGATTTTATTGAAAAAGAACAACACAAAATGGATCCAAATAAAGCACTGGGAGCAGACAGAATTAGTAATAACGACCTAAGAACACTTCGGCATGAACTAACAGTACCATTATATTGTTATTTACTAAGTCATACAAATATGGGGAGATTCCTCATGAATGGAGACGTGCACTTGTTAAACGTGTCTTTAAGAGAATGGGGAGTAGGACTAATCCAGAGCCATAGAGACCCATGTGCTTTCTTTCTTGTGGAAAAGTAATGGAGAAGGTTATACTGTATAAATTATTGTCATAATTGGAAAGGTTAGGACTTTGAACCATATATCAGGATGCATATGTTGAAAATAGATTGATTACCACCTAAACATGACTTTTTATAACAATATAATAACAGCTATGAATGAAAAATTGAGTTGTGATATAATTTATATAAATTTAACTTCATAATTTGATAAGATCATGAACAAAACAGTGATCAATAAATTAGAACAACTAGGTATTGATGTACTCTTGATAAGATGGATAGCTGCACGGTTTACAAATAGGACATGGCAAGTATCATACAGTAATTGGACAGGTGAAATTCAAGGTTACTGTCAGGGTGTCCCACTGGGTTCTGGCCTAGGCCCATACTTGTTTAGATTGCATCTTTCACATCTGTCTTTTTGAGGTCTTCTATAGTCTGTATGCAGATGACTTGAAAATGGATAAGCTGATTACATGTGTTACAGACAGGGCATATCTGCAAAAGAACTTGACTAGACTAAATTGGCCATTTGAGCACAGGAGAATATTATGCTGATAAATGCATCAAAAACTAAGCATATGAGAGTTGGGAGACATAAATTGAAAGGTGAATATTTAATATGGCGCACAGTGATTGAAACTGTAGATTCATTTAAGGGCCTGGGTATATGGGTATTTCTATCTATGAGTTTTTCCAGTCATATCAACTAATTTGTTAATGATAGCTATATAACTAAAGGTTGTATAAAAAGAATTATAAAGTCTAGGAAGGCAAAAATGATGACGTCATTGTTTATTAGTTGTTTTATACCCAAACTTGAGTATGGAATAACAGTATAGAAACCTTATAAGAAAACAGTGGAAATATACCAAGGGAATCCATGGATGTGAAAATTTAACTTACTATGAAAGACAAAAATATCTGAACTAGTACAGTGTCTCATATAGATATTTAAGAGACGTTATTCAAGTATATAAGGCATTTAGAGACAAGTACCTCTGGGAATGCTTGGGGTTATCAAAAAGTAGCAGAGAATCATCAGAACACCTATGGAGAAGATTCTATAGGAATGAGAAGTGTACTGATTGGTTCTCTGAGAGAGCAACTGATTCATGGAATGGAATACCAAATTACATTAAAGCAAGCACTACTTTAAATATTTTTAAGAACAGCCTGAACACTTAATATGGGAATAACTGTTTTGGTATATTAGAAGGCTAGAAAGGCATTATTGCCCATGCTTGAAATATGGTATATATATATATATATATATATATATATATATATATATATATATATATATATATGTGTGTATAACCAGCTATATGTACAAATGGAGGCAAAGGAAAAAGCCAGATGGATACGGCTAGGAACAGAGGAAATGTACACCACAGGAGAAACTGGAAATTGACACATTCTTATAGAAACATCTGAGCAAAGGTGACATAAATGGTTTGATTATAAGACATAAAAGGAAATGTAGTGGGTGGAAGGGACCTGGGAAGAAAACATCTTTATACAACAAATATAAAATAATGGCCACACAACAAGAGTATATGTAAGAAGAATAAAGCCATAAGATTATTTGGTGATCCAAGAGTCCTAAATTAATTCAAAAAGCAGTATATGGGTGGGTGGTAGAGTAGAAGTCACTGGGGTACACCCTGAACTGTTACTGGAATTGCAGACATTTCATATGGCAGAGTTGTCTAACAAGCTGCTTAGTGCAAGAACAGTTTAGAAGAACTGGAGAGCAGCTGCAGGTCTTATTTCACAAGGATCAAAGCAAATAACAGTATGAAAACTACCATCCTGTCATCCATGCTTTAATAGTAACAGAAAGTAGAGTCATATCTTCTTACAAAGGCATTGAAGCATCTGCAGTCATGCAACGTTGCCTTCCATCAAATAAGGGACAGCAACACTGCAGAGCACTCACAGGTAGTGATGCAGTCCCCTCTGAATGGTAGGTCATCAGATATCGAGAGGTAGAATACACAAGCATTAATGCCCAGTAGGGTGGGCATGACATGTGGATAACAGATGACTCAGGGATGTTGTGAAGTCTAATGCTGTAGGAGAAGGGCCAACACACTTCTGGAAGTTCCATTATTTCCCAGTATTGCCTAATCTGGAGAATATTATTGCAGTTAATTGGCTATTTAAATTGGTTTGCATTTGTTTTATTATTAATCTATACATATTTTATATAAAATAGTTCCTTTGCCTAATATTTCAAAGTTGGTATAGGATATGTACTTGTTGGAGAAAGTGTTTCACATCCAATGTATCTGATGTTCTTTATTCCCACTGCTGCAGCAGTGTTTAGACTATATGGGCTGTTTCTGTCAGGAAGCAACAACCAGATACCAGATGGCTCTGGCTCCCACCACACCTTCAGGCATGACCCCTGCAAAAATGTTGTTTTACAGTTGTCATGTTCAGATTTCTTTTTGGTGTCCTGTTTGTTTAAGACCATGTAAATTTATGGGAAGGTTTAGTGGTGGCTGTTGTGTGTGCAGTACAGGGTAAGTACTTTCTTAATGTATATGATCAGACACTCGTAGCTGATTGTAATACTTTTATTTGGCAGAAGTGTGTTTGATGTCCTGGAATTCGATATTGCTGGTTTTCGATTATGTGCATTTTTGCTAAACTGGTCTCAACAAAATGGGTTTCGAAAATGTCACCTTTTGCTGATTTGAAGTAGACCCATATACATATATATATATATATATATATATATATATATATATATATATATATATATGTGTGTGGTTTACTATCACATTTCTGAAAATTACTTGGTCGAGTGATGACTTAATCGAAAAATAATACTGAAAATAAAAACATCACCTAGGCAAAATGATGAAAACGGTAATGCGGACACATACATATTCGACATTGTCAGCATTACCTAATGTACCTTGCAGTCCAGTGATTTCCAACCAATGCAATACTGTTTTGAGGTACTGGTTAATTACATGAATTATTTTAAGTAATGATGTTATATTGTGCCTATCAGTGTAGTGACACTTTCTGATACTTTGTTCAATACAGCTATATATTCACACGGCATTACTGTAGTTTTCTATCAGTGTACTTTCTGGTACAACTACTTTGAGCTTACATGCATACACTTTGCTCTCATATTTCCCCTGTATTCTCTCTCTTACTATAACTTACTGTATCCTTCCACCATCTCTTTTTTGTATAATAAGTACTAAATCTATTGCCTCAATATAATTTTACAACTTAGTAGAGTTTATTTTTCCTTCCTTTCATTTCAGAGCCTGTGGTGACTACATCTACACACAAGTTTACTGAGACTTTGTCATTGTTTCATAACCTGTGGTAACTACATCTACATGCAGGCTTACTGATACTTTTTCATTGTTTCATGTAGGTATAGTTATCATGAAGAACCTTGATGTGTATTAACTTTAATCAGTTAAATGCATGCCTCCTCCGTGGAATGGTAAGACCCCTTACTAAGCTGGCCACTGTTTCTTTTTGCTTGACCAGTAGATTATATTGCATATGCCAGGTATTTAGTCTCAAGAAATGACAGTATACCTGTTTTACTTGCATCTCTTTGTTAATTGCTTTGTTCTGGCTATAGAGTGATTGTACTCAGTTATAAGTTGACCTATAAATTGACTTGATGGTGGGTCCCTGTAACACAAGACCAAACATCAAGACTCCCTTTTTACCTACCGTCAATTAAGCAACCTTGCCAAAAAAAAAATCAGGCATGACAAAAATCTCTACTATACAATGCAACAAAAGCACCAAAACAATCCACAGAAATTTTGGGGAGCCATCAAATCACAACCCCAGCTCCAACCATAACAAATTCCACAGACAGCATTGCCTCATATTTTAATTCACATGTTATCAACTCTATACTCTCCCTAGTAAAAAAACAACAGCAAGAACCCCTATCTATTCCTAATGAATTAGAATTCTCAGTTTCTTTTCAATCAAGCCAATTCAAACTAATACCATCAAAAACAGCTTTCCAAACTTAAGCCCTCCTTCCTCACAGCTGACCAACTCTCCAATGAATTTCTAAAACTAGCAGCAGAAGCTATCTCCTACCCTGTATCTCTCATAATAAATCATTCCATTGCTGAGCAGTACATCCCCAAACTCTGGAAAGTCTCTTATATCATTCCTCTTCACAAAGGCAGCTCCTCTACTGAGTTCTCAAACTGCAGGCCAATTGCCCTCCTCCCTCCCATAGCCAAGATTCTTGAAAAATGCATGCACGGACAGCTCCTTGCCTATCTACTAAGCAATAATCTCCTATCTGTATCACAACATGTCTTCAGACCTAAACACAGTACAGCCACTGCCCTTGTTAGTTAGTTTTACAAACTCAGTTGAGCTTAGAAATGACAACCAGCTTGTCTCATCTATCTTTCTTGATATGTCTAAGACTTTTGCTACAGTATCCCACTACAATCTACTAAATGAGCTAGATTCCTTAAACCCAACTCAGTCAGCTGTCTTCTGGTTTCTCAGCTACTTAACTGACTGTTAACAGGTAGTTTAATGGCAAAATGAACATTCTACCCTAATACTGGTCTCAGTGGGAGTACCCCAAGGTTCATTTCTTGGTCCATTGCTCATCACCATATTCACCAACAGGCTTAGCACAGCCACCCAAAATGCAACCATTGTTCAAAATGCTGATGACTCCTCCCTCATATGTTCAAATCCTTCCCTACCAGAACTTTTACAAACAACCCAACAATCTTTCCAAAGACAATGAAAAATACCTTCCAGGCACTCAACTCATACTCAATCCAAATAAAACAAAACTTATGTTCTTAACTAATAGCAAAGTTCCTGATAACTCTCCCCCCTTCACCAACTTCTCAGCCAATAAAACTAAAATTGAACCTGTCCAGCACACCAAACTACTTGGAGTTACAATGGACAACAAGCTAAAATTTGACAAACACCTCACTCTAACTATCAAAAAGGTCCACATTAAGCTAGGCCCACTATACAGAGCCAAGCCATACCTAACAGTGGACACCAGACATTCCATAGCTAGGACTCATCTACTGTCTACCCTTCTATATGTCTCACCAATATTCACTAATCTCAGAAAATCAGATTTAAATAAACTGGAGTCCTGCTATAACAAAATTGCAAGATTCACTACTAACCTCCCTTACAGATCACATCACTGCACAGCACTTCATAAACTAAATTGGACTGAACTACCCAATCTCCTATCCCTCAACCAAATAACTTTCATTCATTCCTTTTTCCACCATCCAGACAACTGTCCAACACTCAAGAGGTTAGTGTAGTCCTACTCAAATGGCAGGTCACTAAGATCCTCCAACAAGCTACTACTCAAAGTAACTAAATTTAATAATTGTTACTGTAACTCTCTATTCTCCCACCAAATATCTAAGTCCTGGAATTCCATGTCTCAGACAATACTAAATTCTAGCAACACATCCATATTTAAACTACTGCTTAAGGAACACCTAACCAAAAGCTGGCTTTGCTCCTGCACTAATCCAGGCTGATCATTCTGTCCTTCCTTGTTCTTACAACCAAAATCTCTCTTCCCTTATCAAATTCTAACATCCAAACTATCCTTTCTGTCATGGAATTCCAATTGCTCTCTACCTATCTCATCCTCACTACAGCTCTTACCTTTCTCTACCTATCTCAAGCTTCCTACAATTATAGCCCCTCCTTCTTGTACTTCACCTCAATATTGCCTTAGCTATCACTGTTTAGAACAAGTAACACTAACACAGCAACATTCAGCCATATTCTTGTTCATATACCATACATGTATCTCATAAATATTTACCACCAAAACCATGATATTGATCTACTGATCAGTCATTTCTCTGTGATGGCACACTCTATTTCATGCTACTTTATTTGTTAGCTCTCTTTTCCCCCTTTATATTACTGTCTCAGTTTTATTGTTTATACATAAACTAGTTACTACCTATATTTATCAAAGTTATCCATTCCTGATTGTTATCAATTTATTGTATCATTTGTAATGTGTTTTTGTAACAGAGCTTTTCTCCCCGGGCCTTCACTGAATAAGGGCCACTGGCCAAGTCAGACATCCCTGGTAAACAAATGCAAAATAAATAAATAAATAAATAGGTTGTATAAAACGATTTATAAAGTCTAGGAAATTAGAAATGATGAAGTCACTGTTTGTTAATTACATTAGGCTCAAACTTGAGTATGGAATAACAATATGGAAACATAAGAAAACAAGCATGAGTAAACTAGAAAGAGTACAGTGGAAATATACCTACCAAGAGCATGCATGGATATGAAAATTTAAGTTATTATGAAAGACTAAAATATCTGAACTTATATAGTGTCTCATAGATATTTAAAAGGAGATCATATTCAGGTACAGTGTATAGGGCATTTAGATAATACTATCTCTGCAAGTACTAGTTTAGATATTTTTAAGAACAGCTTGGACACTTATGGGAACAACTGTTTTGGTATATTGGCGGGCTAGAAGGGCACTAATGCCCATGCTTCAAATATTTCTATGTATGTATGTATGTATGTATAAAACTAGGAAAGAGATCACAGCTGTCTCTCTTGTGAGTTACACAGAAATTAGAACAGGTCAAACAAAGTTAATTATCTGTGAACTGAGAAGGTGAAGCTAGGAACTAAACATTGTATTTAAGGGGTAAAATAAAACATTTCAAAGCTTTACTGGAAAACATTACCCAGACTCTGTCACAACTTGCTATGAGGGAAAGGTTAGTTTACATTTGCTTTCTTGTATTTTGTATTACTTTAGTGCCTTCTTCTATTTTGTATACTGATTTGTTTTCTTTACTTAGTGTTTTACTTGTGTTCTGCTTTTAATTTCATATTAAAACTAAGAAAGAGAGCACAGCTGTATCTCATGAGTCATACAGAATTTTTTTCCCACACTCCCATCTTGTCTCTGTTGGTTGTATTTTTAAACACAACTGTCTTTCTAGTTGCCTGTCTCTTGTGTTAATTTGACCGCATATTTCCTTCCCTCTCCCCTTTCACTGGCTGTTGTGAGTAAGCACAAAATTATTATTTTGTGAAATCACTCTCCTTTAAATACTTAAATTTATTGGCCATCCTACTGTATTCCGTAGAAACAGAATACAAAAATTGCCCAACCTCTTTTAATCTGTGTTGTTCATTTAAAATAAGTGGCTCTCCACTTACGCAGCTAAAGCTTAAGTTACCCCGTTTTTCATATCTAACTGCTTAGTGCACAATACATTGCTTAGGATATTTACCCATTTTTTTATCCTGCCTTTAAACATCTATTGCAAGACTAGCAGTTATTGGAGAACCCACATTCTTCCTCTAAGTAATCATCTTGGGATTATTGTGTCTGTTTTCTCCTGGTGAGAGCGGAGCACAGGGACATTATTTCCTGGAGACTGCTGATGACTGGAAAGCCGAATAACTGCTTCATATGTAATAGCTTAGAATTTGTGCTTATATTCTACTCCTAGTGAGAGAAGGAGCAGAGTACATTGATTCCTGACTGTTTCTTTTTGGGCAGTGAAGTGTCTGTGTTTGACATTCCTGATTGGTCTGGTTGCAATTCAAACCATCTACCAGGAAAAGGCTAAAACAAGCCTACATACCCTTGAATCATCTGGGACAAGACTGTGGCTTATCAACCAGGCTGTGATCTGCTTCACATTTTGGGACTGGTGCTAATTTTTCCTTCTGGTGAGAGAAGAAGCAAAGGAACATTGTAACCAAGCAGAGTGAAGCTGTGGTAAGTCCAGCATTAGTAGTAGTCAGGCAGTAGCCATTCTTGCGACTCCCCTCTTTTCATCATTCTTGACAAGCTATTTTTTTGTTTTCAGTAAGCACTGCTTGATTTGTTTCTAACTTCAGAATATCTGTCTAAATACTTCATCCTTAACTTTTCAGGGTCTGCAAATAGTTTCCCTTCAAGTGTTTGGCAATGCCCTGTATAGACATAGACACCTCGAGTGACATTTTTCCTGTAAAAGCATGATTGAAATTTCACCAGTACCTAGTTGCACACAGGACAACTATTTTACAGTGACAAGCACTATCACCAGAGTTAGAAAATGGATAATCTTGACATTGCTTTATATTCTCACTCCAACTGTCTGATCAATAAAAAAGGGTCTATTGCCATGGATATGAACTTTCCCACTATGTCTGTTACTAGCTTAGTGAATATGGGCATCCTGAGGCAATACAGAAATTGCCTCATGTTTACTGACAACCAGCTATTTCTTAAACAAACTGATATGGTATATGAGAGATGTATTTTACACAATGCCACTGGAGGCAAAGCTCTCACATAAAAGTAATCCTAGTGTCAATAAGGTTGTCAGGAGTACACATTCTGCACTCATCACACACAATTCAAAGCAGACATACAGACCCACATATGCTGAGGCACTTAAATGTAACCTTCCTGGATGAAGTACACATAACAAAAATCCTCAGCAGCCCCAAATGCCTTCTTTCAAAACAACACCCACATCGACACATAGAGGCACATCTCATGGAGCTTCTAATTTTAAGCCATACCTCTCAACTTCGTAGAGCAAGAAATCTGGACAAAGCCATAAATAATGGGGGGGACAAAGGCCAAAAAAATAGGGACACTTTTTAAATATTGCCCTTAGAAACGTAGTAGGTTGATAGAATCACAGGTTTTGCATTAGGATACATTTTCTAAAGGGTATGAAGTCTGAAATTCAAATGTATGTCATCATTTTGTAACTTCAACCCTCAATGATTTGCCAGAAAACCTCAATTAAATGAAAAACAAACCAAAAATATGAAGCAAAAATCTGGACATTCTGCAAAAATCTGTACGGTTGAGTGGTATGAAATTTCTAAGCCCATAAGGCAACCTACCACACAATCCAACATTCTGGTCATTGGAAATGCCATCGTGGGACACACTGATGTTCCTCTTACTAGGCTGAGTAAAGAGAAAGTTACTTATCAGGGGCTATGATCTGCCACATTACACATGCACTAGGGTCATTGGACCACAAGTACCAGTATGACTCAGTCATAGTCCATGTGGGTGTAAATGACCAGAGATGTACCTCCCTAGACTATATGAAGACAGACATCATGGAGCTCTCGGAATATGTGACTCAGACTGGTATCAGCCTAGCATTGAGCAACATTTTACCTTCTCCAAGGATGATACCACAATACCAACTAAAGATGACTGACTTTAATAATTGGCTTAGTTTATGGTGTCATTCTAAGGGGGTGCAATATTTGTCAGCAAGGAAGGAGATGGTCAATAGGTCATGCTGCTTTGCCAGGGATGGTCTGCACCTCTCCCCTCTAGGCTTTCAAATATTACCTAAAACATTGTCTTCCCCCATAGTGCCTTTTTTAGACAATGCCAAACTGAAAGTTCTTCTGACATAGCAAATCAAAACTAAGAAAATCTGCTCAGTACTAGGAGACTAAACAAAAAACTCCATTCCCTAGAACCTCTCTTCACCCTAGAGAATGCTGACATCTGTGCAGTCACTGAGACATGGTTTAAAGCCATGAAGAGCACACCAACAGTGTAAGGTTATAATGCCTTCCACGCATTTAGACCAGCTACTACACAGACAGGGACTGAAGGTGGAGGTGTCTCGATTTACATCAAAAATAAATATACATCAAGGCTGGTCAAACAGGAGAATGCATTTGAGCTGCTCCATGTTCAAATCACCATAGGCAAAATCCAATACCACTTCCTTGCAAACTCTAGATCCCTCTCTATGACCCAACCATACCATGTATTTAAACTTATTGGAAACACTCACCATCCAACCCAATACCATATACATGGGTGACTTTAATCACCCCACTATTAAATTGGAATCCTATACAACACCAAAAGTACAGACACAGAGATTTCTGGGTTTGGCAAACATAAACTCCCTGAACCAGAATCTCAATACACCAACCACGGGTGCAACCATACTGGATCTGGTCCTCACTAATATGGAAGACTGCTGCACACCCCCTACTGCAAATGTCTTCCCTGGTAAGGTCAGACAACAAAATGGTCTTCTTTGAAGTAAAAATAAAAACTGGACCCCCAGCTAAATCTGGAATATTCGGGAACTACTCTAAGGCTAACTTCCTGCTATTAAGTGATAACCTGGCAAAATTTCAAGCCTCCATAAACCCTGAGAACACTGCTGCCTATGCAGAACTATTCACAGAAACCCTATAGAAGCATGTTAATAGCTGCACAGAGACAGCTGTACCCACCAGGAAGAAGTACAGAACTAACTCAAAAAGCAAACCACCCTGTTGGAATCACAAAACCAATAGAATGTACAACAGAAAGAAGAAAATCATGACAAAAATTAGGAGGTGGCCCACCCAGCAGAGTAAAAGCACTCTCATCAAACTAAACAAACAACTCAAAGGTCAAATAAAGTCTAGCAGAGCCAAATTTGAGGTAAATTTGCCCTAACAGTCCAAAGACAACCACAAGGCATTATTTATCTATGTGTGCAATCTCAAAAGCAATACACAATTGTGTGCAGAGCTCATTGTAAATGGAGGCACCTATACTGAGCCAGAAGATATAGCAAACCTACTGGCCAATAAATTCAGCTCCAACTTTACCCTTCTCTCCCCCTCAACCTTTCATTAGGAAATACGATGAAATATAACTCCCCCTACTATCACTAGGGAACAGGCCCTTAATACTCTGTCTGAGGCCAAGAATACTGTATCAATAGACCCAGACAATATCCCATGTTGCCTTCTAAATAGCATGAAACATGACTATCAGGTCCTCTGGAATTATTACAACAGTCAACCCTCTGCAAAAAAGTGGGCCATCTACAGACCCTCAAAACTACAGAACCATAAGTGTCACTAGTCTTATATGTAAATCCATGGAAAGAATTATCATGGAAATGATCAATAATGATATAGTAAACTTCCAGACACTGGACCCACCCCAGTTTGGTTTTGTCAAGGGAAGGTCATGCTTACTCAACATGGTGGACTTCTTTGAGAAGGTCACCAAAGGAATGGATGAGGGCAAAATGGTTCACACTGCCTACTTTGACCTGGTCAAGGTATTTGAAACAATACCTCACTCTGGCATTGTTGACAAACTCAAGAGGTTTGGTACAAACCCGTATGTCACCTGGTGGATAGCCAACTGGCTCAAAGACAAAACACAGGAAGTTAGAATTGGGGAGTCCACCTATACAAAGAGGCCAGTCACAAGTGGAGTCCCTCAGGGATCGTTCCTTGGACTGCTCCATTTTTGCATTTACTTCTCGGAGTCAAGGCCAATGTCACTGGACTCTGGCTGACTAAATTTGCAGATAACTGCAAATTAGGAGCTGTCATTGAATCCATACAAATGTTCTCCAGGAAGGGCTGAACCAGACAAATAACTGGTGTCAGAGCCATGGACTAAAACTAAACGCCATGAAATGCATAATAGTATCCTTTCAGAAGTCATCCAACCCTGGTCACTGTCACATTGACAACTCACTACTTAGAGTTTTCCCTGTAGTCAGGGACTAAGGGACACACATACACAGTTTGTTTTTCTTTCGGCTTGTCCTGGTTAGGGGTCGCCACAGCAGAAATCCAGTCCGCTAATGATTGGCAGTTGGTTTTTATGGTGTTGAGTTGCCAGCCCAATGCCCAACCTTCAACAAAGGCATGCCCATTCAAAGCATGTCTTTCGAACACCCACTCGACCATGAGGAGGACATGCAGATTCCACATAGAAGGCACTCCCAACCCAAAGCCGAGAATCGAACGGGAGAACCTCTTATTGTGAGGCAACAATGCTACCACTGCACCACTGCGGAAGTGGACACACATACACAGTACTCTAGCTTTTCACCATTATGTGTCTAGAGTAGTGAGTAAATCATTCTATGCTACCCAACTTATAAACAAAGGTATGGCATCTAGGTCCAAAAAAGTCATTGTTCTACTGTATTCAGCATTCATCAGACCTATCAGGTTCAGATGCCTAGGCAGAGAGCCATTTCCCTGTGGTACATTTGACTGTGGACACATCGCTGAAGTGACATTCAGTTGCAGAGAAATATGGCTGTTTGCAAATTCCCTGTGGGCAAAGAGAAGCACACACTGCCATGCTCGCCAACTTTAATAACCAAATGCATGGCAGCAGAAGAAGTAATGTGTGTTGTGCTCAGTGTACAGTATATGCTTATGTAATTACAACATGTAGAAGTGTGCTGCAGCATGCAGGAAATCCTGCAGGCTACTGTAGTTACATTTATGCTCCTGTATGCAACTGTTCCCTAGACACTGTGAAGGGGTTAGTGGTCTACACACTCCAATTATAAATGGACTGCCCACTGGGCACTGCATTTTTACTGCCACTGACATGCCCTCTGGCCAGCCTGCTGCTGATGCCTGCCATATTTCCTACTGTCTCATGTTCTCTTGGGGACCATGGACATTGTTTACCCCCTGTGGATTTGGTTATTGAAGTTGTGGGCATGGCAAAACATTCTTCTCTTTGCCCACAGGGAATGTGCAAACAGCTATATTTGTCTGCAGCTAAATGTCACTTCAGTCATGTGTCTTCAGTCAAATGCACCACAGAAAATGTCTTGCTGCCTAGGTGCCCGAATCCAACCTATCAATGAGTACAATGCCTCCTTTGGTATGTACCTAACCAGGCATATGCAACAATTGGAATATCAACAGAGATTCCTCACTAAAAAATACAGAGTGTAAGCAAAATGTCCTATGCAGACAGCCTCAAGGACTATCCCTTTATTCTGCTTCTACAGGTTTTTGAGGGAGATCTATGTCTGGCATACAGTTTATTGTCAGACCCCACTCTGATGGACCTCCTACATATCCACAAAACAAACAGCACCAGAATTACCAGTTCTAAAGACTTAAATCTTGCTTGTGATATAAATATGGCCTGCTGGAGAGACAGGTATGTATCCCAGAGACTACCCTGTCTGTTCCTCCCTAACCCAATTCAAGTGTAACTTAGGCAATTGGATGGGGAACAGGAATTTCATCCCTGCTTTGGCACCTATGTCACTAATGGATACAGGCAAGCTGTAAATGGTTCATCTCCCAGGTCCCTGCTTGTAAATGTTTCATCTCCCACACCCCTGCTTACACTTATCAATGGTACCAGAACTTGTCAGAGATTTGGGATGCATGGCTAGGCTTAAAAAGGCCCTTGTGGTCATTAACCTAGTAAACACATATGAACTTATGTATGACTCTATGTATGTATTAACCCAGGTTATGTCACTTCTGACCAATTTGGGCTTTCAAATAAATGTTGCAAAATACTCCTTGACTCTGCCTCACAGTATTCTATTTCTCACCTGTCTTCTAGATACCTTACTTGAAAAGGATTTTCTGATACAAGAGAAGGAGGATTTTTATCTGAAATCTTTCCTGACCTTCTCCAATTCATCTCCAGACTTTTGTAAGAGAATTTCTCAGAATCTAGGGTTCATAATTTCTATTATTCCCATGAGTCCTCTGGCCAGGTTACATTTCAGAAAGATGCAATGGCTTCTTAAAAAAACACATAGACCTAGCATTTACATCCTCTGGAACATCAAACTCCATTTTTAGCTTTCTAAAATGGAACTACAATGGTAGATTCAACAAGTTTTGTTGAACTCAGGTCTCCCTTTATCTCCACAAACCCCAAACTAATTTCTCACCACAGACACTACAGATTTTGCTTGGGGAGCAGTTTACATGGAGGTAAAGGTGTAAGGCCTGTGCAGTCATTCAAACAGACCAACGCACATCAGTGTAAAGGTGATGTCGACTGTGATCCATACCCTGAAACCTGGTGATCAGCTATAGACACCAGGACCTCTGCAAGTAATTACAGACAATGTCACTGTGTTGTGGTACTTAAGTAGACAGGGAGGTACAAGGCTGTACTTTCCATGCAAGCTGGCTATGATGACTTCGGAGATTGCTCTACAACATTCCTTAACACTCCAAGTATCTTATATTCTGTCAGAGAAAAACATAGTAGCAGACAAGCTGAGCAGGACCAGTACTAACTCTCACAAATGGAAACTGAACAAGGGAGGAGGTCTTCCAGGAACTGATCCAGTTGAAGAAAACACCACAAATAGATCTGTACACCTCCTTTCAAAATAGACAACTCAACAAATTCTGCACCAGGACTCCTTGAAAGCAAGAATGGAAAACAAATGGATTTTCATTCCCATGGATGAGAATATTCCTTTATGGTTTTCCAGCATTTCCACTGATATCCAGGGTAATTCTGAAGATTCAAAAGGACTCCCAAAAATTACTGTGATGAGTCAGTTTTGGCCCAGATAACATTGCTTCTCCCTCCTTAGGCAACTGGCCAAGGACAATTATGACAAGCTTCATCACAGACTAGACCTTCTGATACATGCCAGGGGGAATTTGATATATCCCAATCTCAGTCGACTTCAGATTTAACTACCTAGATGATTCGATTCTGATACCTTTTAGGTACTTATTTCATGGGAACGTGTGGCAGGTACTACCCAGAACCTAAAAAACAAGGAGAAAGTATTCCTCATACATGCACATGCAACCCGGTACTACCTTGACATAACTGAGTTTTTTAGAAAAGCTGAGCAATTATTTATTTCTTATCAAGGTACAGAAAGCAGACACCATGCATGCATCTAAACAGACACATTCCATGTGATTTTGTCCTCAGCTTTTGCTGTTATTCCCACCATGCCAAATTTATTCCAGGCAGTACCAAGGCAACTTCTACTTGACTCTTGTCTTCTTTCATACTGGAAAGGGGTGGACTCTTAAAGCATTTTAGTGGCAGCTAAATGACCCACTGTGCGTTCTTTTACAAAACATGACAAACTGGATTCTATTTCAAGGTCCAGGGTGAGATTTGCTAGGGACATTCTCCAGGGGGTTCCCGAATCTGTACCCCTCCTCCTTCCAGGGTGAATGAACTTTGGTAATGAACCCAATATTGCCTAAAGGCTAGCGCAGCAGTGGGAATGATGAACATAGTACAGTTGTGTGTTTCATTTAACCATAACAGTAGGTGTTCGAGCTCCTCTTTGCTGCAGTAGCTGCACCCACCTTCCACCCCCCCCTACTTTTGTATATAGTTGAAGTTAGGACATAAAGTAGGTTTGTGTTTCTGTTTTATATGCTTCTGTTATAATTGTTTTTTTCAGGATTGTAGGCTCTTTCTCTCTGTCTCTCTCTCTCTCTCTCTCTCTCTCTCTCTCTCTCAATCTCTGTATGGGCAAGAAAGTCCTGAAAAAATCTTTACTCTGACACTAGGGTCGACCAATCAGCAGTCAGAGTGACTGGCATGGAAACAGGCCAGATAACCTAAAGGGTACTACAGTAGTAAAGAATTTGAACATCTACTGTTATGGTTAAGAGCAACTTACACAAATGCACTTTATGTAACTATTTAATAATTACACACACACACACACACACACACACACACACACACACACACACACACACACACACACACACACACACACACACACACACACACACGCGCGGGCGTGCATGCACATAAGCAAACACAATCACACTCACACGCTCATGCAGCTACATGTATGCACACATGCACTTAACACAGATACATATTGCACATACATAGATGCAAAGGCAGAGAAACACATCATCTCTCACAAATTTAGATGTATATGTTCATACAAATTAGCACACATGCACACTCATACACACATACACACACACACACACACACACACACACACACATCCTTGTAACTACCAGTACTTCAGTTATTTATGTTATCTCTGCTTATTTATTTTTTCCTTTTGCTATCTGTGGCTTTTGATGAGTTGTGGCTAATGAGGGAAAAGAGAATGGAAGGTCATTGTATCTGCTGTTGCTGCAGTTATATGCTATTTCCTTCTCATTCTTGAGCATCAATGTGTTAGCTACATTTAGCAAAGTTAATCAATATTATGGCAATTTGGAAGAGAAGTTAGAACACCTTGGTAAAATCCACATAAAGGCAAAGAGTACATACAGACTCCACACAGAAGAAATCAGAGCCAAAAACTTAGCCAGAGAACCACATGTTGTTTGATGGCAGCATTACTGTGCTGGACCACTGGGCCAATGATCAGTTACTGTCACACACATCCTGCTTATAATGAAACAGACAGACAGACAGGCACTCATTGAATTAAATGCTACCTGACTGCGATGAAAACCAAAAAAGAAAATGTATCCAGCTTTCTGCTTTTAGGTATACTTTAACCCCCCCCTCCACTACACACAGTCATTTCATCACATACACCCCTATACTCATACATTAAAGACATTTTATTGACTGTGCATACCTCATATGCCTGATTGTGTTAAAACTATCTACAGTAAAGTATTCCAGCTGGCTTCGCACAAATGTGCACTAATTATGCAAAGACAGAATCATAACTGCTTAATGTGAATATGTAGCAACAGTATCAGTCACTTTCATCCTACAATCCCAGTAAGGCTGTTTCCTGTGGTCCAGTCATCCTGGGTTTTGATACCTTTAGCCTCGGTTGCCAAATTGTGTGACTGTGCAAGTAATTTAACCAGACAGCACCCCTAGGCTGAGTATGAAAAAAGCCCATAGAAATTAGTGCTTTACCCCAGTAAACAAATACAAATAAAATAAAGTCAGTTAATATTTTTAATTTAAAAACAATAGTCAACTTTCTGACTTGAATACCATTTTTCAGTTGTGGTGGGGGACTGCTACCCAGCAGCCAGGACCATGAACTGCTATTCCCTGCTTTTGCATTTAAAGACTGAGACCATGGCATTGCAGGGATTTCTCCTGTATCCAAAATACAATGATCTTGGAGCTAGTAAATATAAATAGCAGAAATGCGGTAAGCTCAGTCCCTAACACCAGGTGTTACAGTGGTGCTTGCTTCTGCAAAAAATCCTTTCCTTGTCTCATTTGAGTTAATCATGTGTACTCCTGCTTTGGCCATTGCACACTTTTGTGATCACATTTGTAACTGGCAGTCACAGAAAATCGACACAACAGTCATGGAGCCATAAAACTAGGTAACAATTTCTCTGTATAGCACTGTAAAAGCACTAGTGGATCAGGAATCCAGACAGAAATGTACACTATAACACATCAAAGTTTGCCTTTGGACAGTATATGAATTTATGCAAAATATGAAAATCATCATGTACTGCTATCATCTGAATTACTTAATTTGAACTCAAAATAAATTTGTGATCTTCTCCTTTAAACTCCCAAATGCTTCTTTGGCAAACCCAACTGAATTTAAGGACTACAAACATGTCAAATTCAACCTACTCTGTGATGAAATATCAAAAATATTAAAATTCACTTATGACTGCACCTCCCCTGACCTTAATACAGCAGTCAGCTTCATTAAAGAATTCTACACCCACAAGACTCAGTGGCCTTAGAATACTTATGATCCAGAAATCAACAAATGTAAAAATACATAACAATACAGATATTCACATGAAGAGCAGTAAAGCATTTAAGGAGTGCAAGCATGCTATGACTTGGGACTAAAATGCACAAGCCCAAAATTAAGTGCATCCACAGCACCTAATTGTCTTATTGATTAGATAAAAATTAGTTGACTATGAAGCAAGAAAAAAACAGAAAATCTACCTCTGTTCACATCCTAAAACAAGACCATCTCCATTTTGAATATTTTTGCTACTGTCCTGCTGACCGCCAAGCTCTGTCCTGGGTCCTTATGACTTCCTCTGGAAAAGTGAGCAATATGCACTCATATATATATATTTTTCCACTAGCAGATTCACTGGGTCTACCAGAATCACCTTAGCTTCCCCAGGTTCTACCCAACCCATGTCTAGGGGGAGTGAGGAGATAAAGAATGCTAGTGCAGCATCATACTGCTACTAGGAAGTGTGTCCTAACCCTCTCACTCCCTTCTGCAGCCTTGCAAGCTCCACAATTGCAGCTTATGGGAGGGTCACATGCTCTTCTATGCATGTGCATCCCCTAAACCAAGCAGTATACCACTTGCAGGGTGCAGCTTCCCTGGCTCTCAATGCAGCTATTGCAGTAAGCCTATACAGCCTCCCTCAATGCCCCAGGATGGGTGAGCCAACATAAACTGCCAGCTCCTATCCTCCATCTATCCACTCCTTCCACTTGCCCATGATATTAGTTAAACCCAGGTCATATGGGGTGCAGTAGGAGCTTTATCCCTCTGCACCATAAGGCTAGACTATACATGTTTTCCTTTTATGCCCTTCCCATACTTCTCCTAGATGTTCAGTGATTTACACTTATGGTCCTGTCCCATTTCATTCACTCCCACTTTGGTATGCCATAACTGTAGGAAGGGTAAGCAGGATGTGGTTCAAACTTCAGGCACCAGGTTGCAGGAAACATTAGCAAGCAGGAGAAAATATACATTTCTTTGTTGTTCAATTAGTTTAGATGTACTTGTCCTTTGAAACAAGTTCAGCAGTAGTTGAATCATAATACATAAACTCCCTGCCTATCCAGCAAAAAAGATCTATCTGATGTGTGTTCTTGAGGGAAAACATGTCTTTTTTTGGTTCCCTTAGACCTCAACGTCCACAACAGGTCTACCAGCTACTCTCTAAACCGTCCCCTAACTTACTCCATTTTTTTGCTGGGCCAGTCTTGGATCCTGAGGGTATCCTAGGGATTCATCTCTGCTTCTCTCTGGGGGGGGGGTTATGTATGACCTCCCCACTCTTTTTCCCCACTGCACTTATCCTCATTGATAACATATGAAGGCAGATCTCCTCTTTGGACCACCTCTCTACTTAGGAAGCATATCAGCAAGCACCCTCCCACCTTGAATGGGCACAAATATCCCTTCCCTGCTTCATGAGTCACCTAAGCCACTAATCGAACCTGGGTCAGCTGAGCCAATCTCAGGGCTTTATCCCTCTATGCCACCACAGCAACTAGCAGATTTGCCTTTTATTCCCATGTTTGTATTTCTGTGAGTGGAAACATTAAATTACAAGATGAGAAAAGTTGACATGAGGAGCAGAGTGCTGATATTACAGGATGGGTTTGATTTTGAAAGTATATAAAGTAAAATGCAAAGTTAAAACATCAGTAGTAATTGCAATTTGAAATAGAACAATTCTACCAATACCACTTTTAAAAATTAATTAACTTATCTTCAAGATGTACAACAGCACCATAATATTAAATGTATTATATATTTTGTGTTAGACTGAGGATATTCTTAGTAAATTCGCTATAGTACATTACGGTAGAATAATAGGCCTGAAAATATAGAATCAGACTTATGTTTTCATGTATGCATTCAGTTTCATGGAAAGATAATTCATTAGAAAGGAAAAGATAATCTTGCTGGCTAAGCATGAGATGTGTAGAAATACAGAATGCTCCTTTCTCAAGGAAAAGATATGTGTATTCGCAATGGAATGGTAGATAAAGGGGCACATGCAACACAAGGTTGGGAACCAGGGCTAAAGAGGTGTGTAAAACATTACAGTTTTTTTTAATTATTAGGATATACTTCAGACATGGTCAGGGAAGTCAGTAGTTAGCTTTTGAAATGATATGTAAAAGGGTCTTTACACTATAGTTACTCAAGCTTGAGTATAGAAATCAGGTCAAATAGCCATACTATTCATCACTGTAGTAATCTACAAATGCTAAATTGGCTCGAGTTCCCCCATCATCTTACCTTACTTAGCCTTACCATCACATTCACCCATCACCAAACCTCAGGATTGTCCTGCTCTACAGTCACTATTCTCCCATTATAATCATAATAGGCCACTTAGATCAGAAAATCAACTTCTTTTCCAAATTCATAAACCTAATCTACCTGCTGGCCAGCATCTTTACTCATGGGTCATAGCTAAAATATGGAATTCCCTTCCTATAAACATTCACACAACTCAATGCACTTCCTCATTCAAATCAGCTCTGCAGGCATATCTCCATTCTAAATGGATCTGTAACTGCTCTATGCCTCCTCCTGCCCTAACTTAGACCTAGTTGACCTCTGACCAGCAAAATCAAGGCTTAGACTTGCTGCATAGTTCTAATTGTGTTGACCTAACTCTTCTGAAATGTAAGAATTCAGCTGTATGAGTCACTCCATTCATAATTCTTATGAATTTTTTTCCTGCTTTATATTGTTTTCTACTATTAGATTGTACTTTTTTTGAATGTATGAGTTGTATTGCACTAGATACGCCTTTGCAGTTCCTGAGGAGCTTTTCTCCTCTTGATTATACTGTATTTTGCTTTTGTTTTATATATAGATCTGCTATTGTATTAGATACTGTGTTTGTATTTTCTTTGTGGAGCTTTTCTCCCCGGGCCACCACTGAAAATGGGCTCTGCTTGGCCCAGTGGACTTTCCCGCTTAAAAAAATGCCAAAAATAAATAAATAATTAATAAATATCCAGGAGGAAAAGACTGTTTCAGTTAATATTATTCAGAAGAATCAGAATATCCATGCAGAAACTTTGGATATATTTATCAGCATTGTTATTGTTATCCAGCATTCCAGAATTTCTACAGACTGCTATTGTTTATCAGCACTATTACTTAAGACAGTCTTCAGATATTGTTAACATCTAATAAAACATTATTAACCTTAATATAGCCATATGCAGACTTTATTGTGAAAGTGCAAAAAGTCTTGGCCCATAAAGGAGAGTCTGGCACCTGTTTTGCACAAGTTTGGGTAATCAACAGATAAAGACTTTCGTTCCAGTCTCATTTCAGTTGCTTCCAGTTAATTTCAGTATAGAACAGTCCCATTACAATACTTATACTCCAGTTAATACTCCACTATACTTAATACTCCACAATACTTACAATGGCAAGCCATGATGAATGGGGGAGAAAGCAGTTAAAGTAAGTCACAAAACCCCATAGCAACCTTGCATCAGCAGTCAGACTACATGTGTTCTAAACAGCAATCTGCAGAAGAGCAGTGCTTCTTTCAAAGCAGCCTTATCAGCAGTCAGACTACATGTACCAGTGTTCATTCAGAATACTTCTTCAGAACATCAAAAGACTCAGCTGTGTTTACAGTAACACTTTTTTCTAGTTTATCAGTAACTACAGCAAATATTTCATAACAAACTTTACAGTGGCACACCAATGTTTTTCCAGACAGGAGACTGTAAACTCCATACAGAATAAGGCCACAGCTGACAGCACTACAGTTACTCTTTACAGAGCAAACCTTACAGTAAGACACCACTAATATTCCAGATAACATAAACAGCCAAAGCAGACAATGTACCTCTACATTCAATAATTCCAGCTACTAGGCAGTTTGCAAACCACCAATGTTTAAACACTACTTTAGGAAAAACCTAATAAAAATCAACAGACCAGCACCATTTCAGAAAATCTGTAGCCTTCAGCAGCATTCCTTCAGAACATAAAAAGACAGCATCCAGTTAACAACATTCTTCACCATCTCCACAAACTTTCAAGTTTCCAATGTGATGTCACACAGCCAATAAGCAAGAAAATGTTTAAAAAGCTCCAGACAACAGGACACATTCGTTCAGAGTCATAAAGTTATGTAAGTGTTTATATGCACTGTTTAGCTTAAAAAGCTCAGAAAATTTAAATACATCAGTAAAAGTCACTTGCATGCCTTTTGTATAAACATGTCAATTAATACTTCCACAGTTAAAACATCTGTAAATGTTTGGTTTAATGTTAAAAATTGGGTAAAACAGTCTAAAAACTGTTTTCCAGAAATGTCCATTTAAAGTTAAAGGTTATTAGTTCAGGAATGTTACATCTTTCCAGATGCAAAAGGGTTATATCACAGCAGCACATTGCAACAGACAAACTATTGCACAATTCACAGAATGAGTCAGCTTCTGTCAGCAATTGTTTACAGCTTTCAGACATCAGTGTAAATATTACAGCACATGTAATTCAAGACAGAGTTAAGTCACAGCACAATTTCAAATACAAATGTTCAGAATGTAATAAATTCTACTTTAAAAGTAATTCAAAGTACAGAATTAAATCACAGTATTGCGCATACAGACAACACAGTCAATGTACTTAACATGCAGGTAATGTCTCAAGTTCACATTACAAATTTTCACAAATATTGCACAGTGGGGGATAACAGGGATAGGAGGGATCAGAGTACAGATTTTGATCAGTCAGATAAAGTAAATTATATACAGATTCCAGAGCAAAGTAAAGAAGAAGGTTCTATAAAAAAGGACTTTCAGCTTATCTATAAAGGGTGTGGCAGTCATGCACCAAACCAGAGTATTTATCTGACATTGTTTAAGGTTAAAAGAAATGACAATATTTCATTGTTTACAGAAAAATTATAGAATAATGTACTGATTAATACAGATAAAACAACTTCAGTTATAAATAAACCTTTATTAGAGCACACAAATGTATTTTTGTCAGGATTCAAAGGGTCAAAGATTACAGCAGCTAACACTTTGAAGGGTAACAGCTCCGTACTAGGTATGGACATGTCAACAAAGTTATATGTTGTTTTAGACTTCAGTAACATGATTTTGTGGAAAATAAAAATGATACAGTTCATACAGATGACATTTGTAAGAATTTGCATACAGTACAGTGTGTAAATGTACAGAATAAAAATAATTAGCTACAACAGGAACATGCAGATGTATGGGTTAAAGGTAAAATAAATTACAGTTCAGCTGACACAGCTGAAGTTCTCAGAAAGACATTTTTGGTGTGGCCATTTAGAAAAAAAGGATAATTGTACACATTGATGATGTGTAGGGTATACAAGAAATGACAGTCTAGTTAATTTGCAGAATAAAGGGTGTACAGTACAGATTTGGCAAATTAATGTTTTGTGTTATTGTTTTGTTTAGCAGACATTGTTATTATGGCAGTAAAGTGTAGCAATGCATAAATAATATATTGATATAGACAGAGACAAAAAGGCATTCATAGACATTATATGGTGTTTTGCTAGTTTACAGAATGCAAAATTTAAAGTCCGTGCTGCATTTTGAAGTGAGAGTAGAGTTAAAAGTTCAGATCCCATGAAAAAAGATTGCATCATAAATATTATGAGTCATTGAAGCCACAGATTCAACACCTATGTTATACTTGTAT
Source organism: Protopterus annectens (assembly GCF_019279795.1). NCBI lineage: Eukaryota > Metazoa > Chordata > Ceratodontiformes > Protopteridae > Protopterus > Protopterus annectens. The sequence goes on along the minus strand of NC_056740.1, from coordinate 239,662,116 downwards.
AAAGGGCAGACAAGTAAAGTTCCAGAATTAGATCAGTTCAACTGTAGTAATACATTTCTATACTAGATGAAGAAACTTCACATACTTGTATAATAAAGGACAGACAAGTAAACTTCCAGAATTAGATCAGTTCATACTATATAAAGATTCTATATATTTCATACAGGAAGTGCAGTTTATCAGAGTGAAGGCGAGCTCAGTGAGCTGAATTAAAGATACTACTGCATGCCAAAAAAAAAAAAAATATGGTAACAATTAATTTAATATTTTAGTGACAGTCTATACACTTACAGTTCATACTATTTAATCCCTGCAGAATTCAATAGTACTGAAAAGAAAAATGAAGTCAGCTAAAGAAACGGCTATGGTAAGACAGTGGATGGAGCTTTACATACAGAATCTTATGTTAGGACCTGAGGGACATGAGAATAAATGTAGAAAGTTCAATGGTTAAGATTAATTTTATAGGGGGTGCAGAAATGCAAAAAAAATTTAAATATTAATACAGTGTTAACACTTTAGTTTCATCTGAGGTTATAACAGCAAAGAACAATACCAGTGAGGTTTGCATTTGATTTAATATTAAAGTTACAGCCTCTCCATTTCACTGCAGTGCATTATTCATTCGGTTACAGACTTGTAAGAATGTATTTATTAGAAACAGTAGTTAGTTAACTATAGTACAATATCAGTTTCCTTACAGATTTACAATAATTTGTTTATTTCATGCAGAAAAAATGCAAATAAAGTCAGGGCAACAAGCAATGTATTTATTAGTAACAGTGGTTTAGTTCACTATAGTACGTTATCAGTTTGCTTACAGACTTGCACAATTTATTAGCAGCATATGTTTATTTCATGCAGGAAAATGTAAATAAAGTCAGGCCAACAAGCAATACTATCAGTTTATAATTGTTAAAGCTGCAAATCTTATTTTAAGGGCCTGATACTGTTTTTTGTGTTTTGCAGAAATAATTTCCAGGATTGATTTTAAATACAGTCAAAAACATCAGTCACCCAGTCTTGCACAAGAGATAGAAAAGGGGGGGGGGTTGGAGGGCGGACATTATAAACAGCCTCCCAAACCTCATCATTGACTGGGACAATGCAGAATAAGACCTAAATTTGGCAAGAGTTGTGATGCACAAATTGACTATATACAGAAAATACGTCTCAGTGTCTTCAATGTTTATGTAAATTTTGTCATATTTTCAGATAATTGTATCACAGCGCTAGTTTTCAGTTTATGTTTTTATCTATGTTCAGACAATACTGACTAAAAAGGTACTAATACTTTAGTTTTTAGAACATAACATTTACCAGTTTTCAGTTGTGCTTTTATCTGCATTTAGGTAACACAGTCAAAAAACATTCCTTTAGCATTAGTCAGTTTCCAGAATATACACAGCTGTTTTAAATGTTCAGTATAAATATGTATCATTTTAATGTAAATTTCAGTCAAGGTTCAGAATATGACATCTGTACTCTGTTATGCATTCAGTACAATACATTTCAGACAAATTTCAGAATATAACATTAATCTAAATTTCAGTCAAGTTTCAGAATATGACATTCATATTTAGTTATGAGTTCAGTATTCTACATTTCAGTCAGATTCAGACTATAACATTCATACTCAATTACAACATGCAATTGCATCACACTTCACATGATTCAGTCATTAGTTTAAGGGTAAAGTGAGAGAATTATTTGTAACAGGCTTATTAAAATATGTTATCCAAATAATAGATAGTAATAGTTATTCAATATACTTAAAGCATAACAAGACAGGCTTAATCTGTTAATTAATTTACAGATTGCAGTGCACTTTACATAATTATTGTACATTAGTCAGAAAGTTAAAAGGACACTGACAGAGTACATAAAGGTATAGATCTGAAATACATAGAACATAGCTTTTAGTAAACTATTATAGCTGATAAATATTTACAGCATATTTAAGACACAAATGTAGGAGGCAGACATCTATTACTACACATAGAAATTAAGAAGGTAAATAGAATTATTAACAAATTCAGATAAAGATTTATAGACACGAGTTAAAAAATGTTAACCCTCTAGTGCTTTCAGTTAGTCTTATAAGAGCGAGACATCATGGTACAATAAAGCACTAGTTCATAAGATAGAAAACATAGGTCATAGATAGTGTAATTTTACCATTACTGCAAATAGAGATAAGGAAGAAAAATAGGCAGGCTTAACAGTTCCTACTCTAAGTTAAAATAAGACTCACAGAGAGAGGTTGAGAATGTGTATGGAATTTTCTCCGTGCTGTTTCTGAAACAGCAGGGTTAAAAGAATTACTTGGCCCAATCAGTTTAGAAACTGCAGAATTAAAAGACACTGATTTTCAGAATAATGTGCAGGTTTTAAATATATCACACACACAGTATAACTTAGACTCTAATTACTATGGATCTAGTTAAAGGGGTAATCACTGGATCAGGTATATTTCCTGCATATGGAGCTGTTAAAGCTATTTGGGAATTATGTAAATTAGCCAAGTTTCTGGAGATATTAGCTAATAGTATCCTTGAAACCATAAAATACATAACTATCTATCAAGATACATCTGCAGATTATGAGTGAGGTGGCATAAAGCCCATATATTCAAACCAGATTATATTAGTTAGCAATACATATATGAGGTAACTGCAAAAGAAGGTCCCTGTAAAATTTTCATCAGGGCCTCATGGGGAGTTGTTAGACTGAGGGCATTCTTAGTAAATTTACTATAGTGCATTAATAGGCCTGAAAATATAGAGTCAGACTTGTGTTTTCGTCTGCATTCAGTTTCAGAGAAAGATAGTTCATTAGAATGGAAAAGATAATCTTGCTGGCTAAGCATGAGATGTTCAGAAATACAGAATGCTCCTTTCTCATGGGGAAAGATATGTGTACTTGCAATGGAACATTAGATAAAGAGTCACATGCAAGACAAGTCTTGAAAACCAAGGCTAAATAGGTATATAAAACATTACAAGATTTTTGGTATTATTAAGATATACTTCAGACACGGTCAGGGAAGTCAGTAGTTAGCTTTGGACTGATATGTAAAAGGGTCTTTACAGTGCAGACACAAACTTGAATACATAATTCAGGTCAAATATCCATACTATTCAGGAGGAAAAGACTGTTTCAGTTGATATTATTCAGAATCAGACTATACATGCAGAAACTTTGGATATATTTATCAGCATTGTTATTGTTATCCAACATTCCAGAATTTCTACAGACTGCCATTGTTTATCAGCACTGTTACTGAAGACCGTATTTGAATATTGTTGACATCTAATAAAACATTATTAACTGAACTACAGCATTTGCAGACTTTATTGTGAAAGTACAAAAAGACTTGTCCCATAAAGGAGAGACTGGCACCTGTTCAGCACAAGTTTGGGTAATCAACAGATAAAGACTTTGATTCCAGTCTCATTTTGGTTGTTTCCATTTAATTTCAATATAGTACAATCCTATCAATTGTTACATTTTGTTTTTCTTTACTCCTGTGCTCTTCTTTAGCAATATCATCTGTACTGTATACCTTTGATTTTAGTATGTGGTCATCATTTTATTGTTACCCAAATAAATGTTTAATAACTGTGTCATGCTGAATGAGACTAAATTCTTAATGTATTTCCCAAACATTATATCTACACAAAAAATCATATTTGCTTGTCATAATAGGCTTGGTTCAGATTTCAGAGTGATGCTGCTGCTATTGCCTCTGTCTATTTAGGTTTTACTAGTAGCTGTTTTCCTTGAAGAACTATATTCCAGACTGTAATTGCTGTCTGTTCTCACTTTCCTGTCCTCAGCCCACACACACCCACTGGCTGACAGTTGGTTCGGGTCCCATGATGAATTTTCAGCTCTGCCAATACTGTCTCATCTGCTATAGCTTAGTAGGGGCCATTCTAGGTACAAATCTGAAGTATGAACACACACACACACATACACACACACACACACGCACACACACACACACACACACACACACACAAAAAAACAGGATGCATTCAGCACGTCCTGCAATACTAGTAGAGTATAACTAGTTGGATGTGCAGATAAGGAAATATTTCAATGCCCTAATATTCAAACAGTACATGAACACCTTTCTTTCATTGCTTATTTCCTAGAAAATGACTGTCTAGTGAGCTTTTGAAAGGTGTTATAGCAAAACAGACTTCATTATTATTCAACCTATGATACTCTGAGAATAAATGAGTCAGTTTATGAAAATAATGCAATCAAGCATTTTTAAATAAAGTTTCATAAAGCTGCTGCAGTCCATCATTGCCATCAGCTTTACAGAGGATTTTTTTCCGTGTGAAAATGAACAGCCTATCTGGAAAAGCCATTCAAAATGACATCCCTCTTTTTAAAAGCGTGCCCACTTTCTGGAACTCATAACTTAATTCTTAATGAACAGATAAATCCCAGACATTCCATTTAACAGTACGCTTACACTTTGCTGCTTTTAAAATTGTCTGTTTCTCCATTGAGTTCAATAGCTTTTAAGTTTCTCACTATCTATTTACTGTTAGGGCTCTGTGGGCTTAAAGTATGATGTGCTCTATCAGGGATATAATTTAGATCAAGTGATGATGATCAATTTACAGGAAGAGAAAGAAGTACTTTATTGTAGACATATGGACATTTACAGTAACAGTCTCATGCAAACAAGCAAGTACCAGTATGATTCTATCATAGTCCATAGGGGCATAAATGGCCTGAGATGTACCACTCTTGACTATATGAAGAGATACATTATGGACCTAGGGTTGTCACCTTTTGTTGTGGCTAAAACCAGAGTAAAGCCACACCCCTCACATCACCAGTAACCCCTCCCACCCCACCCTCTCTCCTGCCCTCATTCTGCCCATTTTGTGATGTCACTATGACATCACTTGGTGGGGAACTCCCTATTTTTCCATTCATGATGCCAGCTTTCGGCTAATTTACTATGCTTTTCTGTAAAAAAATACATAGTAAATCAGCCAATTTACAAACTTCAGTAGTCTATTTCCTTTTTTATAACAGAATACCTGAGTTTGTAAAGTGTTTTCCAGACTACAGGAGAATCGATTTGATTTCTGGATAGTCCGGAAAAAAAAACAGAAGGGTGGCAACCCTATATGGACCTCTCTAAATATGTGTCTCAGATCGGTATGTGCCTTGCATTGAACAGCATTCAACCATCAAAGGATGATGCCACAGTATAAGCAAAAACTGATTAATTTTAACAATAGGCTTAGTTTCTGGTGTCAGTATAGGAGGATTCAATACCTGTCATCCTGGGAGGAAATGGTCAATGGACCACATTGCTTTGCCAAAGATAGCCTGCACCTGTCCCCCTAGGCATCCAGATTTTGGCTAAAACTTAATCTACTCCCTTAAAGCCTTTTTAAGCAGTGCCAAAGTGACAAACTGCCAATATACCAAATAAAGCCCAAAGGAAGCTAAAGGTGTTCATGTTCAGTGCCAGGATCCTTAACAAGAAACACCATACCTTACAAGCTCTACTCACTGTAGAGAATATAGAAATCTGTGCCTACACTGCCTTCCACACATTTAGCTTCAGCCACACAAACAGGGACTAAATATGGAGGTGTCTCTATCTTCATTAGCAACAAGTAAACCTCAAGACTGATTAAACAGGATGATACCCTGGAGTTCATCCACATGAAATCACCCTAGATAGAGTCCTTACAATATCTTAGCAAGCTATAGGTCATCATGTATGTCACAAGAATCCCACAGCTCTTATCTAGATCTCCTGGAGGCACTCTACATCCAACCAAACACTTTATTCATGGAAGATTTTAATTACCTCTCTACAGACTGTGAAATATTCACTGCCTCCATTTTGCAGGCACAATGTTTCCTGACCTTAATAACACCAATGCCCTTGATCAATCACCTCCATCAAGAACCAGGTCACCAGTGGAGTACCATAGGGCTCCATGCTGGTCCTACTCCTGTTTGGCATCTACTTCTCAGACATCAATGCTAATGTTAATGGACTCTGACTCTCAAAGTTCACAGATGACTGCAAATTGGGAGCTATCATAAATTCTCTCCATGACACAAATATCCTGTAAGAGGGTCTAATGTAGACAAATGACTGGTGTCAAACTCACAGATTAAAACCCAATGCAAAAAAGTGCATTAGAGATAATTTTGGGAGAATGTCCACCCAGGCGAATTACTCCATTGATGACATACCCCTAAGAGTTGACCTGATAGTTAGACATCTAGCAACATATGTAGACAATCTGGCCTTTGGCCAACACGTAGCCAAATTAGTAGGAAAATCATTTTACTTCACCAAACTTATAAGTAAAGGTATAAGCATCTCAGTCCAAGGAAGTTATAATACCACTCTTCAAGTGAAAAATGCTTTCATCCTTTGGAGAGAACAGTGTGGATTTTATGTAGGCATCATTGCTTTGAAGTAATTCCTTCACTGTGTATTTGTTTACACACTTTATTGCTTCATTTGATCCTTTGGATGGTATTTTTCACTTGAGGAGGTGTCTGTTTTTACTTGTGAGTTTGTCTGCCTGGTTCCTGGTTTAGAATACCACTCTACTCGGCCCTCATTAGACCCACCACTGAGTACAATGCCCGTTTTGGCATGTGTCTGTCTTGGAATATGCAAAAGCTGAAATGCCCACAGAGGTTTCTCACCATGAAAATCTAAGGTGTTAACACATTGTCCTATGCAGATCTCCTTAGAGGCCTGTTTCTATACCCGGTCTCCTACAAGTTGTTGAGAGGCAATCTGTACATAACATATAAGGCATCCTTGGATCCAGCCCTGATGGAGTTTTTGCACATCCTTAAAATGAACAGCAGCAGAAACACTAGATGCAAGGATTTAAGCTTTGCTTGTGACATAAATAGAACATGATGGTGAGATAAATATGTGTCTCAAAGGATACCAGTCCTCTAGAATAGGCTTCCCATTCATCTGAAGCAGAGTCCATCCCTAACCATACTCAAACATAACCGTGAGCACTGGATGGGGAATTGTAAATTCATCCCTTAGCTGGAACCCATGTCTCTTATAGACAGACGCCAATGGTAAACATTCCCTAACTGACATTGGATGGGAAACCATAAATTCATCATAGGTTGATGTCAGTGTCTCTTACAGACAGACGCCAACAGTAAGCATTCCCTAACATACCCCCCCCCATACTCATCAGAGTGGTTACAGGACCAAAGCCACTGCCCTGACCCTGAGAGGATATCCCTGGTAATGCACAGGGCAAACATACTCTGACCTGGGAGGAATATGGTTGAGCTGATCCTGGGATCTCTGGACCTGTAGAAAAACGACATAAATGGGAAATAAAGGAAAATAAAAAATTCAAAAGAATGGATAATTAAAATAAGAAAAAGTGAGAGGAACAGTAGAGAGGCACACACACTATATATATATATATATATATATATATATATATATATATATATATATATATATATATATATACTGTATGCGTAAGATATGATTATTACAGATTTAATGTTCTGAAAACTGCTGCTGATAATCCTGTAATAAGCAGATGTAAGGTATGAC